>NW_024425341.1:31010238-31114046 GCF_017311325.1 Ursus maritimus | reverse complement strand
AAATAACATTTTATTATACTGATATATATATATATATATATATATATATATATATATAGTCAGAAGTAGCAAAAAATTTTGCTTCGTGTTTATTTTTAAGGAACCTCAGAAATAGCTAAGGAAAACCAAACATTTAAATAACAGTTACTATATAATGATTCATTTTGTGATAAGAGGAATGATGCTCTGATCTCACTATACTTTGATTAAATATAGAACTGCACATATCAGATACAGAATCTTTATCACCCAGATAAAACTATTCAAAGCTGGAGAGAAACAACCTTGTCTACTGGGCTTACTGCTCTGAGGCTTTCTTGTTTAACCTTAGTGATTAAGTAAACAGCCACAAAACCAGATTAGAAAATAGTTCTATTGCATTTCAAAAGTAACCATACATTCACAACTGTTCTATTTAAAATATTAAATGGTACTACTTACTTTTCTTAGTCTCAATATAGTTTTTTTTTTCCTCTAGACAGAAAGAAATTTTCCATTCAAAATTGCTCATAAAACTTCTTGTCTTTGTAATCAAGTTAAAACTAGAGGAAATGACTTGCCTCCATCAGCAGGATACCATTTTATTAAATTCAATCAAATGTTCTATTTACACACTTCAATCCTCAATAAAATCCAATTTTATTATTTGAAACCTATAATCTTCAGTGAAATTGAATAAGTGTATTTCACCAAAGCTGAAGTGCACTGTTATATTAATCAGCTAGACACGATTTTATAAAAAGGTGGGGAGGGATGGAGTAAAGGCAGCATTGGTGATGGTCTGAATTTTGCCAAACTGTTTTAGTCTCCATGAAGTTAATTTTTAGATTTAATGTCAAAATTTTTATTAGCTAAATACTACACACTGGAATGAAAATGTTTGCATTTTAATCCAGGTTTTATGTTCCACATGAAGAGATTTTCCTTGAACATATTTTAGTATATTTAATTTACAGAATTCTATTTATTGAGTTTATAGAATAGGCACCATCTGCTTGGAAAGTCTAAGAAAAGACAAAGCATAAAATACAGGAAATGTAATTAATAAAAGACAGTGCCTAGTTACAGGGCTTCAGAATAACCGTAAGTTGTGCCTTGGAAACAGTAAGTCTCAGTAAGTTGAACCCACAAGGGCATCAAGGCAGAGCAGCCACCGTACCCTGCGTGGCTCTCCTTCATGTTCTCAATTAAGTCTCCTGAATGGCTCTGGATCTACTCTGAGGAAGCCTACTGGGTATGTTTCTACTTTATCAACAGAGCAGAGAGAATGGCAGTGGATTATGAGTCAGATGCCCTGTTTATAGCCATGGATTCAGAGTTAACAATCTGTGCAACTTTGGGCACGTGACTTAAACTCTCTGCACCTCAGCAAGTATGCTGCCAACCTCCATTCCTCACCTGTGGTAGAAAGGGCTAATTGATTATGACATGCTTCATATATTCTTATTCTTACACAGTGGTTCAGGCAGTAAGTTCCAATCAGTTGAAGGCAGTATTCCGTTTTTCACCTACTGCCATCCTAAAACTGGTTAATTTCTAAGGTCATTACCATTTGTAACATTCCAATTCCAAACGCCCCAAAGCAATTAATTGATTCCTGGTATTCATACTCATAATGGCTCCTAAAGCTCCCAGCTCTCCAGATAGTCCTCGTGCTCTTCACAAATGTTTTCTGGTGCTTCCTAGCTCAGTGCCCCTTCGTCTGATTGCAATGGCTACATTCTGATTCATAAAACTGAAGTTTATTAAAAATGTATATACATATATATACACGCATATATCGATCATATAATTTATGTGTGTGTGTGTGTGCACGTGCATACAGTCTGAAAGAAAGCTGAATATTTATAACTTTAAAAAAGCTTAAGTCATTTATTTCAATTGGCAGTAACTTGGCAATGTTTACAAATGATATGTAATTGAAGAAAGAGGAATTATGTGATAGGATGTCTTTTGGCTTTGAGAAATGTTTTCTGGAATCATTACTCTGTGCAGTAGAATGGTGGAAATGTTACTCTGAAGTCAATCATCTCTTTGAGCATTCATCTGTCTTTAAACGAACTTTGAAGGAGAAAGTGAATAAATGTGACGTAAGTGACAAAACATCCAATTAAATAAGTCCCCTTCCATATACTGTAGCTTAGGCTTGGCAAAGTGTACCATGCGGATTGTAGCATGTATATTGTTGGATGTAAAGTTCAGACATTTATCAAGAAGCATGATGCTAGGGTAGGTAGAGCAACAAATCTGGAATTAAGACACAAGGATTCAAATCATGTCATCAGTCAAATGAGGTATGGGTTTAAAAGTGATTTTTTTAATATAAGAATTATGAAAATATTGTAATTAGAAAAATACATACATTTAATTATAATAATAACCAGTGAGAACTTTTATTAAGAAGCACAAAAATGTGGGGCGCCTGGGTGGCACAGCGGTTAAGCGTCTGCCTTCGGCTCAGGGCGTGATCCCAGCGTTATGGGATCGAGCCCCACATCAGGCTCCTCCGCTATGAGCCTGCTTCTTCCTCTCCCACTCCCCCTGCTTGTGTTCCCTCTCTCATTGGCTGTCTCTATCTGTCGAATAAATAAATAAAATCTTAAAAAAAAAAAAAAAAGAAGCACAAAAATGTGATATATAAATATCTGTATATATTCATTTGGCCAGTTTGCTGCATTTATCATTTTTTATCTTAGATGTTAAAAAGTAACTAAATGTAGGGACGCCTGGGTGGATCAGTCAGTTAAGTGTCTGCCTTCAGCTCAAGTCATGATCCTGGAGTCCCGGGATCGAGCCCCATATCGGGCTCCCTGCTCAGCAAAGACCCTGCTTCGCCCACTATCCCTCACCCCACGCATGCTCTCTAATAAATAAATAAAATCTTAAAAAAAAAAAGGGAACAAAATGTAAACAGAATTTAATAGATTTCATTCCATACTGGTGGCAGTAAGTTTACAAGGGCTAGCTATAAAGTAATAAGACCAATCTATGTGATGCTTTCCAACAATTTAGTTTGTGTATTGACCCTTTAACAATCTAGAGATAAAATAAATTGTTAAAAAATAATAATTTTCATGGTAAGAACCCTGGCTTCCTTTCCTTTAGAGAAAAAAAAATGTGAGTTAGTTTGAAATCAAATATTCACAGTTGTTCTCTCCATGTCACTTTTCAACATCTATAATGGTGCCCTTGCTACAACTTTCGATTGCTTCTTTCCTCCCATCAAAGAAAACGGACAATCAATTATAGAATAGGATATCACAAAAATGCCAAAAATATATTGATTGGTTATACATGAAAGTGAATTCTATTATAAACTTGTTATTATATATAATAGATGCTCTCAGACTGTGTCTGTTTCTGTATGAACTAAGTTGAAGATTATTATATAAATTGTAAGGGTATTTCTTTTGGTGAGTGTACTTTGTAAAAGAATCGTGATGTCTGGTAGGAGATGAATATGCAAAGGAAAAGAAAAATAATACAGTATATTTTTTTAAAAAAATTTAGTTTTAGTTTAGTCATATAATAACTATGCATGATTTTGGACTTATAAGTTATGTCTGGACATTCTCAAATCTTTTTTTTAACAGAAAATTTCCAAAAAATATATTCAAGGAATTGAAACAATACGTTTTATTATACACACTAGCATATTCAAAGTGCTCTTAGCAATTTAAAAAGTTATTTCTCTTAAGACGGAGACTACTGAAAATTTGGACTACTGTGTGCTCATGGGTTTTCCACATCAGCATAAAATATAAACATTTAATTATTAATAAAAAATTCAGATGCCTATAATTTGCTGTATTCCTAAGGCAAAAAGAAGTAAAACAGGCAATTTTTTTAAGAATGTATCTTTAGTCACACCATTTTAAACCCCATTATGTATACGCCAGGATAAAGAAAAGGTATCAGCACATTGACTGGTGCTTATGGGGAAATTACATCATTTTTCTTGCTAGAAATTCAAATTTAGTGAGCAAATAAAGTGCTAAGATACTACAGCACACATACGAGTATATTTTACTAAAAATAATAAAGTCCTATTCCCAAAGCACACAGAATATGAATATTTTTATTAATATCACCATCTACATATATTCGGTCACACAATCCAAAGTGCTTTCTCTGCCCATCCTTTCACACGGTGTGCATGGATATGTTTATCAAATCATCATGTTGTATACTTTAAATATCTTGCAGTTTTATTAGTTAACTATGCCTCAATAAAACTGAAGAAAAGACAATGGGAATTCATGCAGAGAGAGCTTAAAGGATTTGGCCAATGCCACAGACTTCATCAGTGACCCACAGTGGACTAAATCTGTTCATTCTCCCTTTCCCCTTGTCTTCCCCATCTCTTTCTTCTTCATATGTTATTCATTCATGTACCTGGCACCTGAATCAGGTGCTGTGAAATGCACAGATAAACGAGAACCTCCAGAATACCACTGGATCTATTGCCTATCTCTCTTTAGTAAGTGCAATCAGGCATCTGAGATGTAGGACCGAAGGCCCTGACTCATCAACAGAGGGTTCAGTCCCCAACAAAAAAGACATGACTTCAACACAGAGATGAAGAGAGAACTCCTAGGCAGCTAGATAGGTCGGCTGACAAAATGGTATGCATATGGCAAATCTCACGACGTAAAGCACACATGTACAGGGAAGACGGACATGTTTCCTTGACAGAATAAATAAACCCAAAGTGAGTAAGCTTGACATGTTAGTTACTTCATGGCAGCGCCCCTACAGAAGTTAAGGAAAGAGGCCAGTATGACAATATAGGTGTACATTTCTTACACACTCGTTCTCAAAATAACCATTTTCTTTTCTCATGTGTTTTTTTCTTGAGTTTAGAACATCGCCTTTGTCGATAGAGAAGGTTTTTAAAATGTAATAACACACCTTACTGAGCAAATTTATTTAAAATGATATTATTTGCGATTTGTCTTATTTTATATTGCTAGTTTCCACCGAGTGCTAATAAGTGCTTGCCATTGAAGAGCTTCGCATTTCCCATCTGTCACCAGCATCCAGCAACTTCACCTAGGGGGAACTGTCAGGGAGATTGCTATTCTCCTTTGTAACACCCCGAATCTGTCTCACATCATTTACATACAGATAGTTACAGGCATTCATCATTTCATTATGCTGACGACTTCACTATTCTGATGTATAATGTCTCTTTAATGAGCCTCAAAAAATACAATATTCCTTGATTTATGACTGCTTAACTGAAAAATTATACAAATTGGTGGGAAAAAAAACCCCTCATAATGTATTTTCCTTTTTCCTCCACATTACACTTATATTTAACAGTGACTCATGAGTTAAGATCATGCTTCTTTGACAAAAGAAATGATCAGAATTTGACTTCCCATGTTTTAGTGCCGCTGCGTTTTATGTGCATATTTAAAGATGCAGAGTAAAGCCAAGCCATGCTGACACTAAAAAGTAGCAAATTAAAATCGATTTTTTTTTCTTCCCCCAAGAAAGATGTGTACTGGACAACCACTTTCAATATCACTCTAAGTTGGAGAAGTCTTCTTCAATCGCAGCGAAGATTTTCACCCTACTATTCATTTTCCCGTCTGTAAGTAAGTATTAAGAACCCTGATGCCAGAGAGAGCTCTGTCAAGCAACAAAGTAGTAAAGAAAGAAGGAAAAAAAAACAAAAGGAAATCTGAAATGGGAACAGCAGCGTGGGAAAAGGTGAAGCTGCTGTTTCTTTCACTGACTGCTTAATTGCAGCCCTCTCTTGAGATGCCAGGCCCCAAAAGCTGTCACCAGCCTTGCGTCCTATTCTCTTAAAAGCTCTGCCATTGAAGGTGATGAAAAGTGTCCTATTTATTAATTAAAAATCATTTCCCAAAAGGAACTGGTTGTGCCTCAAACAGGCAAGGGCTCCAAAGAAGTATAAATTGTTCATGTGCTGCCATTTTTTGCAAAAGAAAGCCTTTGAGTGTAGTGTAAATCATATTAGAATGAACACTACATACAATTAAGAATAAAAACAGATGTCAAATCTCAGAAGAGCTCATAAATCAGCATGAGTAGGGCATACAAAAATAGAACAAAATTTAGGAACTTGCATCCTTAGATTTGATATAAGCCTCTCTTAGGTGTAGCTTGCATTCAAGACATCTGAGATTATTGGCAGCTTTTGGTTTAAAAAACAACAGCAAAAAAGCAAACAGAAAACCAGACTAAATTAACCCAGAATCATCAGGAAAAAAGTGGTTCAAGTTAAATGGAAGTAAGCATAGGACTGTTCTCATGTAGAACAAGTGAGAGGATTGCATATAGAAATCCTAATAAAAGACATATAGTGGATGCAGACATACATACTCCATAAGAAAATGTCCTTTTATAAATATATACAAGAAAATTGGTTCTATTACTTCAACATCACCTTTTTATTCCCTAGCTGGATTACTCCTTTCAGGCTCACAATAAATTACTTTTGGTTGTATCTAACTATGTGACTCACCCACAGAGAAAAGATAATAATCAAAGTTGGGGGAAAAATGTAATGTGATTCCATTTATTTGGGTATTCTTAAATAGAAGCATTCTAAAATATATTTAAACCAGTTTAGCACTATTCACAAAAAGAGTTTTTAACTCCTTTTAGTAACTACTTGGAAGGGGGAGGGATGATGCTTTTCCTACTCTCTGTATGTAAGAGCTGTTTTAGGAGGGATTCCTTGAAGGGCCTCAGTGGTAAAGAAAGAATACAAGTCGTGTGTTAAATTTGAATTATAGAAGATCTCACCTCACCTACGAAAAGCAAGATGTATCATGTTGGGGTTAACATAGAGCATGAAATCAGCCATAATACTTGGCTTGCTAAAATGTTAACACAGAGGCCGATGAGAGCAGGGAAGCTTTCGGAGAAGGGTGTAGGCCTTTGGAATGCCCAGGCCTACCTGACCACTCTGCCGTTGGAATGCCGCGGGGAGTTGTCTTCCGGAAGCTTTCCTAGCCCAGACAGTCACCCTGTGAGCTAAGAGATGTAGGCATTGTTCCTTAGGCTATATTTAGAACTCCTCGAATATGCCCAAATTAGCATATCATATCTTTCCCATAAGCAGATCCTCCCAGTTTCAGTAAGACGCCTTGTCATCATCATGTGCTTGAGAAACAGTGATAAGGATTTGTGATTATCCTGAAGGACCAATAAAAGCGGGGGCAAAGAAGAGCAAAGGGTCTTGGCCTCTGAGCACTGACCCCCTTCGCCTTCTCCTCTCTTTCACAGCAAAGTTTGGAGTTACCTTTCATCCGTCGGTACGGGGACTGCTGGCCATTCCTGGCAGTATCATACAATGTATATACAAAAATATTCCCAAACAGATGCTTATAGTTTCAGGATAAAACCAGTCTTAACGCCAAACATCTTTAAACTGACCAAGCATTTAGGCCAAAACATGTCCTGATTTTTACTCTTAGTTTTGCTTTAAGAAAAGGGTTAACTGCTAACGGCACTGAAATATTAATCTCCCTGAGTATCCTATTTACAAAATTGCCTAAAGAAATATCAATCATTTCCTCTGTATTCTAGTCTGGGATGATGTGCTCATTAATGGGTCTTTTCATCAATGAGATCAACTAGTTTACCCTAAATAAAAACAACAGCAAACACGATAATGAGGTCGCACTGTCAATCACCTGTACACGTATCATAACATGTCACCTTCACAATAACCCCTTTAGATGGGCATTATTTTTATCCACATTTTAAAGATGAGAAAGCTGAAGCACTGAGAGCTTACATGACATCGACAAACAGATCTAATGGTGCAGCCGGGCCTGCAGTCAACACGGCCCTGGGTCTCAAACTTAGATCCTTGTAGGAATCGGGCTTTCTGTCTTTCCCGGTGTCTAAGCTTCATATCATGCCCGTTAACAACAAACAAACAAACAAAAAAACCCAACTAAACAACAAGTTACTAAACAATAAGAAAGCCTACCTTAATTCCATCATCTCCTTCACTTCTCACCTAAACCGCTTCTGTCCCTTTATCTTCTAATCACTCTTCAATCACTGCCACCTGGCCTTGGCCTCACTGCTCTCCTAATCCTGCCCTTCCAAACGGCGGAAACCTGGGGCCTATCAGTTTCAAGGATCAGGTCAGCTTTGATCTTCATTGATCTCTCTTTTGCAGTGAGCTCTCCATCATCCCTGACTTCTCTTTATAACTCAGGCCACAATGACTTTACTGGTTCCCCTTGTTCGCCCCTTCTGACCTTTCCTCGGATGCCGCATTTGGGGGCTCCCTTTTCTCCACCTTCTCATTAGGTATCATGCTCCTTGGGGTTCCATTTCTCGTCCTATCATTGACTCACATTTTTTAAATTTAAATTCGATTAACCAACATCTAGTACATCATTAGTCTCAGATGCAGTGTTCGACAATTCATCAGCTGACTCACATTGTTAAGTGCCTGCAAACTGCCTTTACCTGGGAGTTCAACAGGCACATGCTCAAGATGCCCAAGGCCAGACATACCATTTTCATAAACTTCCTATGTCATTACCTCAGTATGAGACGGCAGCATCCAACCAAAATGGAACAACATAGAGGCCACTTTCTTGGTTCTCCTCTCCCTAGCTCTAGCTCACAAACACCCGATATAAAACAGTACGTCAGCTCCTTGTGATCTTGTCACCTTCACATATCCATCATGTCTCTATCCATCCCTTCCCTACATTCTCAGCCTCTGTTGTATTGCTGTTCAATTTATTTTCTGAGACACCAAACTGCTGTAGTTCGCAGCACTCATCATGGTCTCCCCCCTGCTTAAATCCAGCCCCCGCTCCACCACACACCCCAGGTCCACTCAATCTGGTAATACTCGCTACTGCCCATGGAAACCTAGTGCCTCTTTTCAGTTCCCTCCTAACATGTTACGCATGTCTCTAGTCTTCAGATATATTTAAATAGAAGTAAAATGCAGTGGTTACGCGTGTGGCCTCTAGACTCAGCTTTACCATTCACTCGCAGACAGGTTACCTAACCTCTCTTAACCTTCCTTAATGGCTGCCTCACATCCACAGAATGGAAGACAACCATAGTACATAAGTAATAGAGTTCTGTGAGGATAAAGCAGAGCATTTTGAGCAAGGCTGGCATATATTAAGCAACTCTGCAATACTGCTGTAATAGTTTATAAATATTCCCCCCTGGACTCCCCAGTAGACACCGTGCTCCTTGAAGTTGGGGGCTTATCTTCGTATAACTAGCACTTCACACCAAGCCCAGAGCAAGGGCTCCTATATGTTGAAATTAATTGAGTAAGGCAATGTGACACAGTGTTCTAAATAAAAGACCAATTGTATTGGCTTTTGCTCCCTAATTTAAACTCAAGGTGATTAAAGCAAGTACAATGATGACCAATGGAGAATTTCACACCAGATCAGAGCCTATGTGTGATTTTTCAGGCCTGACCATAGGCAATTATGTGGGCATTTCCGGGTGGGCCTCAAAGGGGAGAGTTGCCATTTTCCCACTTGACTGGATGCACAGCTGGTGGGCTGCACTCTCTCTAGGGAGTTTCAGGACACACACACACACACACACACACACACACACACACCTGGCCAGCCTTGCTCTTACACATCCACATTCCTAGACCATACATCTTCAACCAGAAACCTCTTTACCTTCCTCAGGAGGCTCTGCTGTGACCTCCTTATGGAGGAACCTTGAACACACAGCTCGCCACTCTGACTCAGTACCTCCCGCTCCTAGCTCTACCTCCTTTACCTCCCCAGCACCCTGGTCCTCAAAACGGACAGAGCTTTTCATTCAGAGTTCTCATCGGCATAAATGAGCCCCACATCTGCACTGATCCACCTGACTCCCAACCAGCGTGTTGCATGAAGGGAAATGAGTAAGGGAGGAGTCAGGGCTTTCTCCAAATTAGCTTCCTGCTTATATTATCCCAGCAAGTGATTAAAGGCTTGGCTGTACTTTCATTTTGGCTTACTGTCTTAATTGACTACTCAGACACCTGGCAGCTCAGCTTTCTCCAGCTCAGCCCAACTCCTGACAACTAAGGAAGAGACTAAGGAAGGGGAGACTGCAAAAGGAAAATATCCTGAAATACAATTTTTTTTTTGCTACCTTTCACCTCATAGGAAGATATCTTTGAGTGCTTCCATGATTTAGAAACAGGACACTCTTAAACTACAAGACATCTTAGAGATTTCATAACATAATTTGTTCATGGATATATTATGGACCTGGAATTCTATATGACCTGAGGGCATAGTTCAGGGTGGTGACAAGGCAATACTGACTCCTAGTTTAAAAATCAAACTTTCATAGTGCTGTATATTATACAGGGTGGAATCCGGAAATACACCAACTTCCAGAATATTCTGCTTTTTGTGTTCCCTTTTTGGAGCCGGTGTCTGTGATGTCCCTAAATCACCCATTATGGTGCTACTCCAAACCTAAGTGGCTGGAGAAAAAAATTAGAATAATCTGAAAGCAGAAGTGTAAATATATGCGCTTGGGTCACACAAGTCTGAAACATTAGCTTCTTCAAGTTTCCAAATGAACTTATTTCAGAGTGAAGGCTAAAGATTTAAGAATATATCTCTCGATCACCACAGACTTAAAATCATCTAGATTTAGACAGAGGAAGAGTAGATACATTGGCTGACAGGATTTAATACCCTGTTTTAAATCAGTTTTATTTGGAGACTTCTAAGAACAGGGGGGCACAAACAGGGAGAAAAAGAGATAGGGGGTGCACCTTCACGTGTGTGAATCCCTTGGTGAGGAACAGGGACCATAAACATGTTTCCAAAAGAATGGTCATCAGCCAAGCAGTGCCCATGGGACAGATAAGGCAGGACGATGAGGGCTCCCACCTCACAGTAAAGAACATCGTATGATTCTGAGAGGTGAGGGAGACCTTCAAAAACCTAGCACAGCACCTTGTACCACAGTGTATTTGGCGGCTCCACTCGGGTCTAATTTCAGAGTCTAAAACAAAGTTGAAATAAAAGGGCATCAAGGAATTCATCTTTGAGAACAGATGGTCTCTGAGACTCCTCTTTGCATCTCAGCCTTTTCCATATTATTTTTCCATTTTTACTGCTTGGTATTCCTCAGTTTCCTCTGGCTACGTATCGAGCATTAATACTTTTTTTCTTTTTTAAGAAAGAAATACAAATCCTGCTGGCAGGAAGTTAAAACCTGTGCCTTAATAATTGAAACGCACTTTGTAGATCTGCCAATGAAAGCTCCTAAATGCAGGCCTTTGATAGTAAGAGCCAAAATTAAAAGAAAAAAAAAAAAAAACTTGATGGAAAAATCCCTAAGTATGAATAAGACCATTTCCTTTAGACTTTAAATAGTATGAAAGAATGAAAGATCTCAGTGAGAATTACAAAGAGTGAGTCATGGTATACTTTTCACTGTGTTGATTATTTAAATGAAGATCTTTTCTAAGTTCTTACATGATGCAGTTTTTCCCTTAAAAACTCATTATTATTATTATTATCATCAGGCTATCGTCATGCATATGGAAAACTATAAATACCTTCTAATATTAGACTTAAGGACAAAAGCAACGGTTTCAAAAAAATGTGATTTATCACCTACTGGGCTATTTATTACTTTAATCTTAAGTCTATGCATTTAAAAATTTTATCCCAAGGTAAAGTTAGAAAAATCACCTCAAGTACAGTACAGATTATCTGCCAAACAGAGCAAAGAGGAATTTGCAAAAAGCTAATGTCAAGAGAATGTTAAATACCTATACTTCAAGAACAAACAAACAAAAACAACTGCTCTTATTAAGTAAACATCACAATGAAATATTTTATATATTAATACCACTAGAGGGCTTGATACGTTTTGCTTAGTAAAAAGAATTTCTTACATCAGGCTGCCTTCTTGATAGAAACAAACTTCTACGTATTCATCTTTCTAATCATAGTTATTGAAAAACACATGTGTGTACATCGATACAAAAATATAATAAAATGATTAGATCAAAGGAAATTTTATAGACTGAACATTGTGTTAACCAATTTAAGTGTGTTAAACTGTATGGTTTCGAGTATCACTTAGCCTTAAGTGACACTGAGTATTATTTCTGCAAATCTGTATTTGACAACATGGTTCTGATAGATGGCCTAGGACATTTTGGGAGAAGATTAATAGCTTTAAAGCAACTCACAGATTTCTCTCAGTTGCAAGTCACCAACAATGTTAATTAAAAATACTTTGCTTCCAAGTAGTCTCTATATTTTACAGTAATATTTACTTTCATGAAAATTTTTCTATGACTCTAACTTAGAAAAATTATATTACAGAAGACATTAAAATTGAATGTCTTTGAATTCCTTCTTCAATAGAACAAGTAACATATTTAGTAAAGTTTGATTTTGTTGCAAAGGGTATTTGGTTTCAAATCAGTTTCATCACTCAGTCATATTGTGAATACATATTTTTATGTGACAATGAGAGAATAAAACTTATTAGACTTAGCTAAAGGAAACAACTCTTAAGACTGATTTTAAAACGTTTACTTACCCATTTAAAATATGAAGCAGATCCATTACCCCAAGTCTAGGAACAATGTAAACTATTGCTACGAATAAAATTTTCAAATTTTGATGTGAAAAATCTAAGCTATCACTCCATTATGTGAAATACCTCTGGAATTATGAATAACCAAATGAAATATAAGTGGTTTCAATCATAAGCACTTTCCGAATTATGGATTCAGTTTTAGAAAAAAAAAATGTATGTCACAGAATATTTAAAAAGATCTTTCATTATCTCAGTTATTTTCGGGGTTAACAGCACAAATAAAAACATAAGACATATCTGAGTAGATGCTGGGGGGACATTTAAAATGTGTAGCCGTCTGTAGTGCATGGGAAGACCCTACTGGTGAGCTCTGAGTATCACTAGAGATATCTACATGTGATTTTAAAACCTAAAGAAACCCTGGTTGTCTGGAGGTTTTATTATCGAATACAATCTCCCCCAGACGTTATGTTCTTATATGTAATTCATGGGACTATCAAAGACATTGCAGCCCAAGAATGACGGACCTTCACTCCGCCAGCAAAATGGCTATCATTTCATCCTCTTTACCAATCATAATAGCACCTGCTCACGAATTACAGTAGAAAGCTGTGGAATATTATGTAGAAAATATGTTTTTTCATGTATATGACCAAACCAAGCCCTCAGGTCCACTGACAAACTTTTTGCTAGGTTGTGTTTGTCTTTATTCTTTATCGACATAATACTTCTGTATGATTACACTGCAGATGTGGTCAGTAAAGAGCATTTGATAACTTAATACGGTCCAGATTAAACATCTGAAAAATGGAACTCATGGCAATTATCACTGATAGTTTGATAGATGTAAAAATGTCACCAACATTTAGGCATCCTGCCTTATAAAAGTTGCTCATTTGCTATTTTTCTAATCTTATAACTCAAAATTTATTGATTGTTTGTGGGAAGAACTATCATTTTTCCCAGCCTGGATTTATAATTATTTTACTTTCTCATCAGAAAACTGCCACACTACTAAATATATCCTGGCAAAGATCATCATGACATAGTAAACAATTGTCATATTGTCCCTCACTTCACATCTGTTTACCCCAAATATTTATTTATTTATAGAACCGAAGAGCTTTTAAATCCAGTATATTTCTTTTTTCTTCCCAAGTAGCTATTCTCTTACCAGGCAGTGTTTCGGGAAATTGTAGTATCCTGCTTATTACAACTCCTACGCTACATACATTATTCGTAAATTCTGTTAAAGTGTACCACACACTACATCACTGAAACGCACAAAAAATATGTATTTTAATTCCATTAGAAAATACTTACAGTGACACACCTCTGTGAGTGATCTTAATGCTTCATCCAGAATAAATATCACATGAGAAGAATATGCAGAGGTTATTTTTATCTCCTTTCTCTAATTTACATGATCGCTGCATTCAAGTCTGAAAAAAAAATTTAAATGTCTCACTATTAAATACAATGGCATAATTTCTATGTAATTTGTAAAACAATAAGAAAATGCTAGAATATTTTACCGAACACAGTAAGTTTCTGAATACTGAATAACTACAAAGAATTCTAGAAATGCAATTTATATACGATGCAAAAATCATCAGGCCCACCAAAATTATATGAAATATGCATTGAGCAATGCCAAATATTACTCCTTTTGCTTTCCCAGTAAGATGGGAAATGAATTTCTACACATTCCAAGTGATCTCAACCGCATATATTTCTATTCAAGATAAGTACGTTTAGGATACTAACAAAGGTAGAAAATACACTCTTTTTTCTTTCTACCAGTTAAGTGATTTTCATACAACCAATCTAGAGTATTTTGCTGAGTTAAACTAACTCTTAGTGTTGAAGCAGTCATAGGGAAGTCAATTTTATCCTTCTATATCCACTTAAGTTATGAATATTCATGTTATTTTTAACAAAACATATATATTTCAACATTGAATGAAACTGAGTGAGAGATTTGTTAAAGAAATTTGTAAAATAATCATGATTTTTACAATGAGCTCCGGAGAAAGACAGAAAATGTGTCAGGGTATCTTCAGATTCAGTGGTCTACAATTTGCACGGGTGGGGGGAGGAACAAACCTTTGTAGGAGGAAGGTTGCCCATAGCTTAGGCATCAGTGAAAATCAAACCAACAGACTTTAATGCAAAGGATTTCCAATGGAAAGACTCTTTAAGGCTACTGACTTCTTTATGTTGTTTTAGTGGTAATAAACTCAATATCTAGTAATAAAAGCGACAAAGTTTTAAGATAGAGTTGTTTTAGTTATTAAACAAATAAAAGCAACTTCAGGTACAAATGCTGTAACACTCTCACCCCCACCTCCCAAAGTCACAATATGGTGCATTCATTTCCTGTGAGCCCCCAAGATTGTCACAGAGAATAGGAGCAGCAGAACTCATCCAATGCCACCCCTGTAATCTTAGTCACTGCGAGGGGAGGCAGTCTGAAGCATAAACAACATGGAAGACCTGCCTCTCCCGAACAAAATCTCTAGCTCTGAATACAATTACTAACTAATGTCAGTCAGCAGTAGTCTGAACTATTGATAACCCACTTCCTGTCTGATTGGCTGATTTGTCTGGTTTGATTTTTTTTTTTTAGATTTTATTTATTTATTTGAGAGAGAGAGCAGGCATGGGTAGGAGGATGTGAGGAGAGGGGCAGAGGAGGAGGGAAAGGGAAAGAATCTCAAGTTGACTTTACCGATCCTCACTCAAGCCTCAGTCCCACAACCCTGAGATCATGACCTGAGCCGAAACCAAGAGTCCCAGGAGCCACCGAGGCACCCCTGTTTGGTCTGATTTTTAATAACATCTTTGCCTCTAGTGCATGACTTCTTTTTTTTTTTCCCTTCCTGATCATATAACTGTTAATCCCTGCTGTCCAGAAACTTCAAGGATCAGTTTATATATCGATAATAATTCTACACAAAAATTCCTAGGTAAAAGAACACAGATTCAACAATTTCATTCAGGAGTATTCTCAATTATAACTTCAGTTTTTCTTTTTACCTATTCACTTTTCTGTCTGTGAACTCCTTTAGTGTATGTTAGTTCTCTGTTAATATCTTGAATAATCTCATATTCTTTCTAGTAACTTTGGTATTAATATTGTTTTCTATTTTATTTTTAATAAATATTTCAAAAATTATTCATGTTCCAGGCAAAAATTGCAATATTGAAAAAATCTATCTCTGTAACTTCTCTTTTGAAACTGAAGTATAGCTGACACACAATGTTACATTAGCTTCAGGTGTACAACATAGTGATTTACAATTCTATACATTATGCTACATGCTACCATCTGTCACCATACAATGCTATTACAGTATCTTTGACTGTGTTCCCTATGCTCTACCTTACACCTCAGTGACCTATTCATTCTAGTACTAGAAGCCTTACCACCCATTCCTCTTCACCCATTTTGGTCATCTCCCCATTCCTTTCCCCTATGGCAACCAGCAGTTTGTTTTCTGTATTTATGGTTCTATTTCTGCTTTTTGTTTGTTCATTTTTTAGTTTTTTTAGATTCCATATATAAGTGAAATCATATGGCATTAGTCTTTCTCTAACTCATTCCACTTAGCATAATATCCTCTAGGTCCATCCCTGTTATAGCAAATGACAATATCTCATTCTTCTTTACGGCTGAGTAATATTCCATTTCACTAATGTTCTTATTTTAGAATTATTTGTACATTATTTCTTTCAGTATTTCCCCCAGACTGATTTGTTTTAATCTTTATTCCCTTCTTCTGTGTTTCAGATCTTTTTGAATCCTCAAATTACTTCATTATGCTCCCACATTTTGGAGATAATATTTGCTTTAAAATTTATGAGACTAGTCAGAATTCTTTCTTATATTACCTTGGGTCATTTAAGATAGGTATTTTTCATCTCCCTTTTATTCATGGATTTTGCCTACTTTCGCTCTGTATTGTGGATGTGAATTTTTATGTATAAATACCATGAAGTTGCTTTTTCAATTGTTGAATGGGGCCAACAGATGACTGAAATAGTGTGTGTGTGCGTGTGCCCAAGAGTCTGTAATTGCAGGAAAAAGGAAAAAAAAGGAGAGTCTGTAATTGCCATTCAATGCCCTTGACTCAAATATTCACTAAAAATTGTTATTTGTGTTACTGATTAAGATTCTCTTCTCATTGTTTGGATTTGTTTCCTCTATGCAATCAGGAGCATACAGTCAGTCCCTTTAAGTTATAGGTCATTCAAGAAATCACTAGGTTGTACACCTGAAACTAATTAAACACCGTGGGTCAACCACAAATAAAAAAATAAAAGTAAGTATTTGTTGAACTATTGAATGAACAGACAAATGAATGAATACAGAGTTTCTGCATCTGATCTAATGACGATAGTCACTGATTCCTCAACTCCCTATGTTAAACGAACCTTGTGCAATGAACTAACAAGACAGTGTGTATGGAAATTCTTCTTGCTTGATGACGGAGCTATGTGTTGGTTTTCAGGGTCTTCTGTTTTGGTTTCCATTAAGTTTGGCATTGTAGGTTAGCTGGAAAATTTACAAGTTCTAGATGGCTAAATTTACTGATATTAAAGTTGAATCCATTTAAGCACTCCTTTTCAAGACTATTAGAGACCAATGACAGTGCTATCAGAAATGTTGAGGGCTCCCTGGGTGGCTCAGTTGGTTAAGTGTCTGCCTTCGGCTCAGGTCATGATGCCAGGGTCCTGGGGTCGAGCCCTCTGTCAGGCTCCCTGCTCCCCCCCGCCCCCCGCCGCCCTCCTGCTCATGTTGCTGCTCCTGCTCTTACGCTCTCTCTCTAAAATAAATAAAATCTTAAAATATTGAGGCAAAAAAAAGAAGAAAGAAAAAGGATGCCATTATCCAAAATTTCACAAAATTGCAATCAAGTCCTGCAAAATTTTGAAACAATTTTTTAAACTGGTATTTCGATTCTACTTCAAAGTGGTTGTCAATTGCATTGTAAGCTTTGACAACAACGTTATAATCTACCTGGTTACCTGCTGGACAATGCAAAATTATAAGCTTGGAATCAAGTGCAGAAAAGGTGGAGAGAAGAAGATAAGGATTCTTTCATTCAACATCCATGTCCTTTTCCTTATAGCCTCACATTCTCGCTCACAATTTGTGCTCTAGCCCTGTCTTTTAGCTTATGGAAAGCAATCAATGAAAGTCAGGTCTATTTTGCTGTTCTCAAGTGGTCTACCCCTCAGCATCCTCTTCTGTTCTCAGAGGACATCTCACTGCTCCACAGGAATGGCTGGTGGTAGAACCCTAGTGGCTCCTGGATTCCTGGGCCACCCACCAGCAAAATGGCTCTTAAAATTCCATGTGCTGACAAAGAATAAGGCTCTTGCCAGGACATAAACTTTCCCCCTACACCATATTTAGATTTGCCTTCTCTGACCAAAAATAAACAAGCCAAACCAAAACAAAAACAAAAGCACAGTAGGTTCTGAATCACATTATAAACCAAATACTCTCTGATGTGTCCTTTGATGCTTTGTGCAGCTATTACTCAACCTAGGCTTTTTGTACAAGTAATTGTTGACAGGATCATGTACAAGATGAGATACTTTTTGCCACTAGGCATACATTGCCAATCCTTCCTCATTTGATTAGTTCAAAACAAATTATTTGAAAATGACTTGACTTGATTAGCCAACATTTAGTGTTACTTGTTAGTTGTTACTTAATTTCAACATTTATTTATCGAGCCATATGGGTAAGTGTCTTAATGTGGCCCAGTAGTATTCTTCTGTGTTAAATTTTCTGAAGTTAGTATCCATAGTTTATTAAAAAATCTGTAATGTGTGGAAACAAATAAGTAATTTTCACAGAATTTTAAAATTAGAAGCCTCTAATACCATAATAATGTAAATTCACATGGAAGAAAGAGATCAGATTTCCAGGACATATTTGCAAGCTGTCTGCCTGATAGATGGACACAGTATATCGTCTGCTTGTAACAATGTTCTCAATGGTATTTAAATTCCCAGAATATTCAACTAAAACATCTACATTTTGGCTTCGTTATATTTTGGTAAGCATATCTGGGAACCATGCCACCACTAAAACCACAAATAATGGTTAAAAATGAACCTGCATTCTGACTTCTATTTTGGGATTCAATATGCAGCATCCTACTGTCCACTTCCCCCCAGCATCCTACTGACTCCTCAGGGGAAGTCACTGCTATCTAGAAAAGTGTCCGCCCCAGTCACACCCACCGAAATGCAAAACACGAGGCACTAAATGTTTGGTTAAAATAGAATACACAATTTTGCACAATAGTAACAACAACAACAACAAAATAATAGTAACTACCATCTATTAATTAGTCATGATATGCCAGGTCAACAACATATATCAATTTTTCATTCATATATGAAATAAGAAGAATCACTGTTAACTTCATATTGCGTATTAGGGAAATGAGGCTAAAGGAGCACTAAGTGATTTGCTCGAAGTCATATACCGGCTAATAAAGTCAAGTCAGTTTCATGACAATGTTAATTCCATATTCTTTCCATTAAATTACACTATTTTGTGACTGAACTGTTTATGACAGAAAATGAAATGGTTTTTAACTAACTTAGTAGGAAATCTCATAATATATAACACATGACAGGCAACACTTTCATTTTTAAAAGTACACTGTATGGATATGTGATGATTTTTTTAGCTAATAAGAAAAAATACTGAATAAAACTTGAAAATGCTTGGATCTTATGAAGTATCATATTCACATTAGATTAAATAATAAAGATATAAATGTGAACATGTTAATGCTGAATTTCTGAGTTAAGGCATTACAGAATATACATGGGAAATAAAAATGAGATATTTACATGACTTCTAGAAAATAAATATACTCAAATATATTCTGCATTTTTGAGGTTTCCACAAAAATGAGGAATAATATATATAATATTAAATATCCATATTATGTACATATTTGTATATAATATATATTTCTATAACATATAATATTTTAAAATTCCTGATTTTCGAAGAGTAAATGTTAAGGAAGATATAAAACAAAATGTAAATTCATAAAAATGTTTATACATTGAGCAGTTTAAATCCATATCTAAGTAAGGTGATTCTATCTAATCTGATGTCATTCATGTTAAAATAAATGAGTCTAATTAGCACTGCACTCATCCAGACTCATATTTTAGACAGGAAATATTTGTAAGATTTTGGATTATTCTTTCAAGGTAAACTAAAAGAATGGCATATACTGTGTCTGTATGAAAGAAGAAAGTGAGTAGGTTGATGTAGATTGAATTCTGAACAATGCAAATAACTTCATCCTATACACATTGTTTTCACATCACTATCTCACAGAAAATCTATACAGAATATATTTTACATTACCATTAATTACAACTAATTACATGAGGGAAGTTTGCTAGCCCTCCTTTGCTATAGTTTCTTATGTGTGTGTAGGTTCACTTCATAATTTCATGATATTTCTTTTAATTACTAAACAAACTCTTGGCTCTCACCAAAGCCAGTATGTCAATCAATGATGTAGAGATTTGCTGACAAATTTCAGATGCCACAGAAAAAAAGAAAAATACAAAAATATCTGCCTATTTCTTCAGAGAAAAATCAAAGAGTAAGTTAAGAATTTGGAAGAATGCACAAATTATACCCTTAAGAAGGATGTCACTTCCTCATTAAGAAGTTTGAAAGTTAATCATGGCTTATTCATGTGAATTTTTCTTTTCTTTCCTTCTCTTTCTTTCTTTCTTTCTTTCTTTCTTTCTTTCTTTCTTTAAAGATCTATGCCAGCTAGCAGTTTTTTAAAACCAAAATTTCATCTAATCTTTTTATTTAGGTCAGAAATTGATAAAATCTTTTAAATGTGTGGGGGGGAATACTTGAAATTTACAGTTTGCTTTTTTTTTAAGATTTTATTTATTTGAGAGAGACACAGAGAGAGAATGAAAGCTAGCTTGCACGCACAAGCAGGGGGAGGGGCAGAGGGAGAAGCAGACTCCCCGCTGAGCAGAGAGCTGAATGCAGGCTAGATCTCTGGGGTCCTGGGATCATGACCTGAGCCAAAGGCAGATGCTTAACCAACTGAGCCCCAAATTTTACAGCCCCCAAATTTACAGTTTAATATCCAAATTAGCACAAAGAATTTGTTTGCAAGGATGAGCCTGTAAAGATACAACACTGGCAAGACTGAGAATGGGACCTAAAGGCCAAATGCACATTGGTCCAAGATGATAAAGTTGTCAAAATGTTGAATTGGTTGAAGATGAATTTATTTTCCACAGAAAATAATTCAACAGTTTCACAAATTATAGCCAGTGGTGCTTACCTGAAAATCAGAATCACTTGAGGGAAGATCATTTACTTTGTGTGTGAAGCGTGTTTATGGTTTTGAACCCTTATCTTTATTAAAGTGTTTGTACACTCACTAATATTGCATAAGAAAAAAAGTGTAAATTGTGATTTTAGAGAACTTGGGGACATTTTTCAATTTTCATGCAGCTTCCCATCATCTATTTCATTTTCTCCCAAATACGCCAGCTCTGTTTGCTGGATAATGTTGCAACACAGTTCATCAAAGTCTGGTGAAAATAATTGCTCCAAAAGAAGTTGTTTGAAAATGAATATTTCGAAGCATCAGTTCACGCAGTGATAAATTTTTCACATTCCATAGTGAGCTTTGGAAACTGTATTGCTAATTAAGCAATTATACCCAATTTTTCAAATATTTACTTTCAGAAAGAGACAAAAATACGTACTTCACTTCACTCGATGTAGGTATTTATCCGTTAACCATATTTCACTCAAATTATTTATTTTGTTTACTTTTAATAAAATATTCTTCACATAAAAGTTTTTAAAGACAATTAAAAAGCACTTCATGAGAAGAATAAAGTGATGTTTAAAATTTTTATCAGTTTTCCCCACAGAAAATATTACATTTCAAATGTCCTTTGCATGTTAAAATGTGAAATTGGGAAGTGGTATTTATCTCGATCATTTAATTAAATTGCACAATGCAGTACCCATATTCACTATCCTACCTTTTACCTTAAGCATACTAATATAAAATTAGATAGCGCTGTTTCTTTTGTCTGAGTAATCATAGGCATTATTGTACTTTTTAACCTAGGAACACTTCCCGCACAATTAGAGAAAGCTATTCCCTTAGTGAGAATGATCACTGGTTTTAAAAGTTACTCGACGTTACTGTGTGATCATTATTTTTAATTGTACTGATGACACTAATATTAAACTCTGAGTTTGATGAACCCTTTTTAAAAATATGGACCACTGTTGCAAATCTTCCTAACCAGCACTTAGGAGTCTTAATTTTCTTCCATTTTATAGTTTAAATATTTTGTTTGTTTTGAACAATATGTTTTTTAACATTTTTAACGAATTCATGTACTTCGGAAATGATGAAAAAGTTGTAAGATTAGAATGACATTTAAAATTAAAAATGTATATGTCTAACTCTTTTAAATTACAAAAAATATGCTGTGTCAGACAATTATTCACACAGAAATATGAAAGGCAGAGACATATACGTTCAAGACTTTGCAATCCAATTGATGAGGAAGAAATGGGAGCCACACTCAAAAAAAGAAAGAAAAAAGAGAGAAAGAGAGAGAGAGGGAGAGAAAGAAAGAAAGAAAGAAAGAAAGAAAGAAAGAAAGAAAGAAAGAAAGAAAAGAAAGAAAAGAAAAGAAAAGAAAAGAAAAGAAAAGAAAAGAAAAGAAAAGAGAAAAAAAAAAAAGAAAAGAAAAGAAAAGAAAAGAAAAGAAAAGAAAAGAAAAGAAAAGAAAAGAAAAGAAAAGAAAAGAAAAGAAAAGAAAAGAAAAGAAAAGAAAAGAAAAGAAAAGAAAAGAAAAGAAAAGAAAAGAAAAGAAAAGAAAAGAAAAGAAAAGAAAAGAAAAGAAAAGAAAAGAAAAGAAAAGAAAAGAAAAGAAAAGAAAAGAAAAGAAAAGAAAAGAAAAGAAAAGAAAAGAAAAGAAAAGAAAAGAAAAGAAAAGAAAAGAAAAGAAAAGAAAAGAAAAGAAAAGAAAAGAAAAGAAAAGAAAAGAAAAGAAAAGAAAAGAAAAGAAAAGAAAAGAAAAGAAAAGAAAAGAAAAGAAAAGAAAAGAAAAGAAAAGAAAAGAAAAGAAAAGAAAAGAAAAGAAAAGAAAAGAAAAGAAAAGAAAAGAAAAGAAAAGAAAAGAAAAGAAAAGAAAAGATACAGTATATGAGGAACTCCTTCTGTCCTTGTCTGTAAGTCCAGTCTTAAAAAACACGGTGACCCATAAGGGCAAGTTGGATCATGACACCCTTCTGCTAAATCTAATGACTTCCAATCTCCTTTACAGTGGCATCATAGACCTCACTTTATCTGGTCTAAACGTATTACTCTCACTCACATCTGTCCTCTGAATGTACCTAAGTCACAACAAACATGTTTCTGCCGCAAAGCCTTTATACTCGCTTCTTCCTTCTTCAAGGACTCTCTTCCACAATCTCCCCTATTCCCAACCTCATGTCTAACTCCCTGTCTCTGCTCAAATATTCCTCTCTGGGACCTGATCACATTATAAAATATGACCTATCTCCCTTGAACATCTCCCCTTGATTTATATTTTGAGTAAAAGAATCCCTTCCCTCAATATTCTGACTTATACTTTGATACCTTTCCAGATATATTCCCTCACATATCGTAGACAATCACATTAGTAATCTTACTTTATAAAAATGCAACTATTGTATTTCATGACGTGTCTTTTTAAACTATAAAGTATAGCATGGTCTTCATTCTACTTTAATAAAGTTTGATCTACATAATCCAGTTTAATAACCTCATAATTGTTTTTATTATGTATATTTTCTCACATAATGACATTAAAATTGTTTCTGATTTAGGAGTATGAAAAATAGCATGAAATAGGGGTGCCTGGGTGGCTCAGATGCTTAAGCATCTGACTTCAGCTCAGGTCATGATTTCAGGGTCCTGGGATTGAGCCCCACATCGGGCTTACCACTGGGCATGGAGTCTGCTTGTCCCTCTCCCTTTGCCCCTCCCCCTGGCTCATGCTCGCTCTCTCTCTCTGTCTCACTCAAATGAATAAAAAAAAATCTTTTAAAAAATAAAACTGAAATGAACATTCTTGTATATTTTTCTTTGAACACTGATCTAATATTTTACTCATTTCAAACCCAGCTGGTTGAATTGATACGTCAAATAAAATCTCTATTTTTCAATCTGGATAAAGTATTACAAAATTCAACCTCCTTAATCTACTGGAAGACAGTAAATACAACCTTATTTTTTAAATCATTACTAGTCACTGTATGTTTTTTTATTTAATGTTTCTGAGGTTCAATATTTTAAATGATGTGCTTCTTTCTTTTTTTAACCTTCTTATCCCATTATTCTTCTGCCTTTCTCTTAAGTTGTTGGATAATTTTCCATTGTTTTGCATGAGTTATACATACATTTAGGTCTATTAACGCTTTTTCTGTTACATACATATTATGAATGTATACACACACGTATAATTTCATTTGTCTTTCAAATGTATTTATTATATGTACTGCTTCTTTCCATTAAGTTTGACATTTTATTTATTTTTTATCTTATTTTTTATTTTTTTAAAGATTTTATTTATTAATTTGAGAGAGAGCGAGCATGAGCAGGAGGGAGGGGCAAAGGGAAAGGGAGAAACAAAGTCCTCGCTGAACAGGGAGCTCGACACGGGGGCTCGATTCCAGGACCCTGAGATCATGACCTGAGCTGAAGGCAGATGCTTAACCTATTCAGCCACCCGAAGTTTGACATTTTAAATAGTCAAATCCACCACAGTAATTTAAGTTTATAATTTCTGAATTATTATAAGCAATGAGTTTTCTCCAGATATTTACTTAAATTTATTTTATGCATATGTACACATTCTAGTTTACAAATAATATAAGTGTAGCATACACTTTACCATTCCAGCTCTTTGGAACTAAAATGCAAGTTGGGGATTCAACGCTGTGTGTTTCTTCCCTGCTCCCTCTTCCCCAGTGAATAGACAGCTGGTTTGTAAAGGTATCTTGAATATAAACTAAATCTCTCTAAATGTTTTTTCTTCTCTAATTTGTCTCTCTACTCCATTTTCAGATTTTTCCTTTTTTTTTTTTTTTTTTAAGATTTTTCCTTACTATTCTTAAATCTTTATTCTTCCAACCCAGAGGTTCTCAGGATGTGGATGCTGAATTTAATATAATCCAATGCTGGGGTGATGGAAGACTCAAAACCACATATGTTCTTCAGAGTTTCTGATATCTTTTCTTAGGTATAATTCTTGGAAGTAATCTTGAAATTGTTGATCTCCAGAGGCCTATTACCTCTTTCTTGAGTAAATTACAAAGTTTACCAATATAATCTACATTTAAAAATTATTAGGAAAGAAGTATTCCAAGTTTTTCCAATATTTTGAAAATATGATTTCCTATTAATATATTTTAGACCCTTACCATAACCATATATGTACATATATATTTATATAACATACATATAGATAAAGAAATCTAGAAATAAAAAGAATAAATGATAAATTATTAAAAAGTTTCAGAGTACTGCATTACACCAGATTCATTTTAAGTTTCATTATGGTAATTGTTGACTATAAAACAGATAGGTTTTATTCAATATAATTAACCAAAATTTTGTAACATCAGTATTAAATAGCCATGTTACACAATTATAAACTCAATTAACACAAATATTACCTTTAATACCGTGGTCATGTTTAAACAGGAAACAAGAAGCAAAAGTGAGAACAAAACATAAATTTACAAAATACACAGTTTAAACTTCTACTATGTTTCTCAATTAAAACATGTAGCTAAGAAGCATTAAAACATAAAGAAAAATTTTGTTTTTCTAGTGAATATAGTACAATTAAACTGGAGTAAAATATTCTCCACATATATTCTCAGTTTACTCCTCTTCATTCCGCTACTTCTTAGAGTGGCATCTCCCTGAGTCTGAATACTACGTCATATAATATTTTGTTTCTTTTTTAGCTTCGGATATCTGGCTTTTGTTTGTTTTCTGATAACTGTTACTTCATCACTTTAGTTTTTATTCACAAATGCAAAATACGATGCTTACACATGCCATCAATACAAGGAGTTAAAATATGAAGTATGCAATTTTATAGTGGTTTTTATGGAGGAAAATCATTTTTAAAAATCCCGTTGCTGTGGTACGATATACAATGGAAATAATTCTAAATATATTTTATAGTGTAGTTGTTTAAAGATATTTAAAATCATCTCTGAAGACTATAACATAACTTTCACAAAAGATAATCAGACACAAGCCCTACATTTTAAAATACTAAGTTAAAAAGTGGAATGCAAAATGGGATTCTCATTAGAAGTAAGCACATGTACAGAATACACGTAAACAGAACAAGGAATGAAAGGATATGGAAATAAAATAATTAAGTTACTAAAATCATGGAAAATGAATGGATTTTTCTATCATTTTTATCATTTCTTTTAATATTAAATTATTTGTAAAATAACAAAAATTTTGAAAAATTACTTTTATAAGTAAAGGCCCACAAGACTTGGGCTTTGGGTTTTTGTCTCTGAGACCCTGCTGATTACACTTCCAAATCTATTTACAGGCATGTGTGCATGTGTATGCATGCGTACACACACACACACACACACACACGCAGTATAATCATGACGCACACCAGAAGAAACCACTGAAAGTAACAGCTAGCTACCATCTTTACTGAAACTCACTGATATGTGCAGATACCCACAGAGGAATTTTTAAAACAACACAACAACAACAACAACATCAAATTGTAGTTTGGATACTCATTATGCCTCTTTTATGGTCCAGATGTATTTTAAGCTGATGCATATCTAATTAAACCTATAAGAGACTTAATTAAGACTATTTGAATTCATGTCATTCTGCTTGTTTTGCATCTGTCCATAGGATCAAAATAATAGTTTAGTGGCAATTTTGTACTGACACAGAAGATATCTGTGTATTTATGTACATATTCCAATATATATATTGAATTGATTGCATAGTTCAATTTAAACAATCACCTAAAGCTAGCAACGTTATGAGTTTCTAGAAACTGTTGTGTGTGACTGATGTGTAAACCTTGAATTACTATAAAATATTTAAATATTTTATATAACTATCATATAAATAATACAACCAAGGCAAAAATAATATGGATAATCTAGTCCTGTTTCATATATATATATATATATATATATATATATACACATATATATATGTATATATACATGTATATGTATATATACATATATATGTGTATATATACATATATATATACATATATATATGTAAAAGCTACTTCTCTTATTCCTATAAGCCTCCTTACCCTAATAAACATGTTTATTTTGTTAATAATGTCATTTTTTTTCTTAGTAGTTGACTCTATGCTATGCTAAGTCAAATATCAGGAATGTAACTTTAAATATAACCTATTTCACAAAATCAGATTCCACTTTCCACCTAAAATTTTACTCATGACAAACTTTTATTGAGGAGAAAAACCCTGGCAGTAGTAATTCATTTTATAATGATGTATTTCTTCTCATGATTTTTATTTCTTCAATGTGTAAACTACCTATATCCCAAAGGACATCCTTCAGTCATAGAAATAGGATGTAACTGTATAGTGAAATATTTCAGAATACATTTCATGCACCTACAAACTTGACTACAGAGGGAAAAGTGATCATACAATCACTGATATCAAACTGTACCCATTCATTATTATATACACATTTACAACAATCTCAGCAAAGCTATAACAGCTCTAGGTAAGGACGTTCATTCTAGATGAAAAGCTGTCAGCTGCAAAATTGTGGGTTTCATATGGAATATCATAGAGTGTAAACACACAGATACATTACCACATTTTCTCAATTCTAATACCAATATTTCTTCACATTTTAACATTTCCTAAATTAAGATACATCCTACAATGGATTTTAAAAGAAACTTGCCAGCTTTTTCTGCCCCCTCCCCAGGAAAGCTGATGTTAAATTGATGGTACCTTTTACAGATATAGACATCTTAGAAATGAGGAAACAGTTTAAACTGTGGCTCTCATAATGGTTGACACTAGCAAGAGCATCAAGCATTGTATTATTTCTACTACCACTAATTATTTTATTTTCTTAAATGTACCCGTTTTTTTAAAGATTTTATGGATTGATTGATTGATTGATTGATTTGAGAGAGAGTGAGTGCATGCACAAGCCGGGGGAGGGAAGAGAGACAAGCAGACCCAATGCTGAGTGCAGAGCCCATATAGGGGCTCCATCCCAGAACCTTGAGATCTCGACCTGAGCTGAAATCAAGAATCTGAAGCTTAACCTACTGAGCCATCCAGACACCCCTTGAATGTGTCCATCTTAAGGACAGTTCAAACATTTCCAATATACGTTTAGAAAAATTCCTTGTTTCAGTAACAATCATTTTTTAAAGCCCCACCTCTTTTGTGAACTATAACTAATGAAAGGTTATCAAAATAATTACCTTCTAAAGCAAATGTTATCTTAATGCAAAGTATCTAAATAAGAATTAACAAGTTTTGAGTAACGAAGTGCCTTAAGAAGGGCAGCTTAAAAAGATCTCAGAAGCTACACAAAATTTATTTTTAATTGTTTAAAATCAAAACTAGTAATATTTGTTTTTATTTTCAAAAATGGATTTAGTTTTAAAACATAAATATTATCTTATTAATGTCTTAAATATGATTTATAATGTCAGATACATCACACTCATCATCAAACCCATTGAACCAAAAAAAAAAAAAAACAGCTTAACATTAATAATGACATGTCGGTTCTGTGTTAGAATTAATTTAAAATAATAATCATGCACAGCAAAGGAAATCATCAAGAAAAGAAAAAGACAACCTACTGAATGGGAGAAGATATCTGCAAATGATATATCCAATAAGGGGTTAATATCTAGAATATATTAAAGAACTTCTACAATTCAACACCAAAACACCCCCAAACAATCCAATGTCAATAGGCAGGGGAACTGAATACCCATTTCTCCAAAGAAGACATACAGGTCGCCAAGGGATATATGAAAAGATGCTCAACATCATTAATCATTAGGAAAATGCAAATCAAAACCGCAATGGGATATTACCTCATACCTCTTAGTATGAGTAAAATCAAAAAGACAAGAAACATGTGTTGACAAGGATATGGAGAAAAAGGAACCCTCGTGCACTGTTAATGACGATGTAGATTGGTACAACCACTGTGGAAAACAGCACGGAGATTACTCAAAAAATTAAAAATAGAAATACCATATGATCCAATAATTCCACTACTGGGTATTTACTCAAGGCAAATGAAAACATTAACTTGAAAAGATACATGCAACCCTATGTTTATTGCAGCATTGTTTACAATAACCAAGACATGTAAGCAACCTAAGCGTCTATTAATAGACGAATGGATGAGGAAAATCTGATACACACACACACACACACACACACAGGAATACTACACAGCCATAAAAAGATGAGATTGTTCCATTGGAGACAACATGCATGGACCTAAAGTGTATCATACTAAGTGAAATAAGTCAGACTGAGAAAGACATATGATTCCACTCATAAATGGAATCTAAAAAAAATGAATAAACAAACAAAAAGCAAAATAAGAACTATAAATACAGAGAACAAACTGATGGCTTCCAGAGGGCAGGGGAGTGTGGGTTTGCACAAAATGCATAAATCAGAGAGGGAGATACAGGCCTCCTGTTACGGAATGCATAAGTCATGGGAATAGAATAGAGCATCAGGAATACAGTCAACGGTACTGTAACAGAGATGAAACGGGACAGATGGTGGCGGTGAATATAACATAATGTATAAACTTGTCAAATCACTAAGCTGTACACCTGAAACTAATGTAACATTGTGTATCGACTATACTCAAATTAAAAATCAATTGATCAATAACCAAAGAGAACCTTGACTATAATTGAAAAACATGAAAAATATGCATTGTTTTATCAATATGTGATATCACCTACCACTTTTTAAAAAGTGAACCAACCAAGACTTCACCTATTACTAAAACAGTTGTTCATTTAAAATGCTTTTGTTATTTATTACCACCTAAGCATGTTTTTCAATGAATTTACGTGGCTTACTGATAATTTGCATGGGCCAGTTGTGGTGGATCACAGTTAATTCCTAAGTTTACTATATCAAAAGTAAATTTTCATTCCTATCATGTGCTGCTTCTTTTTCTCTGTGTAGGCATTAGAAGCACATGGACAGGAAGTCTGCTCAGTGAGTCAGTTTTTCTATATGCCATTATGAATTTGCAAATTTGAAAAATCAACACGAACTTAAAATCTCATAAAATTAAAAGAGTAAAGACACTACTTTGAAATTTTCCATTCCACATATTCATTAGCAAACAGAACTATTACTTTCTAAATTTTCATTACAGTAAAAACATTGTTGCTGCCAAGTCAACAGTGATATGACTCTACTGTAACCCAGCCTCCTTCTTGCTGTTAATTGTTGTGGAAATCATGTAGCAAATTCCGACTTTTCCCTAGCACATTTCCGTACTTTGATCACTATTGCATTCCAAACAGTAGTTGTATGAGGTCACAACTGAACCTTCAGATTCAGGGAAAAATTCTGCTTCCCTCTCTGCAGTGGACAGAAATTGAATGGTAGCTTCTGTTGTGAATATATTTTATAATACCTCTTCCTGCAGCAGTAAAGACACCCAACATGTCAGAGACAGAAATAAAAGCACAAGATTTTCAGTCTCCACATCCTGGAGGCTAACATTTTTTTTTTCTCCATATATTCTAACATTTTCTGGAAGAGATGAGAAGAACTTTTTTAAGCAAGACACTATTGGAAACTATGTCTCAAAATTTTTAAAAGTACTTGAGTATCATTTTCAAAAGAGTTCAATCTATCCAAGGATTGTGCAGTGAAAATAAATGTCGTAATATGAATCTTTCTGACTTGAATGGAGGCAAAATGGAAGTCACATTAAAATTAGAAAGAAATTACTCCCCTTTCTCCCCAGAATATTGAGACTAGTACTAGAAAAAGCATTACGAAACAAAATAAATAAAAAATAAGATAAATAAAATAACAAAGCAAAGCAGTGATGGCAGGGAGAAACGGAATATTGTACGAGAATACAACAAATGATATGTGCATTTGCAATTATATTTGCAAAACAAATAATGGAGTAAATCCCACTGAATATTAGTTTATTTTTATAATCAACAAATGTTTACTGAAAGCTAGAATATTCAGATTGTATTCTAGCTGACTAGTTGCTTACCATGGTATACAAGGCATAGTTCTGTTCTCTAGTATTTACTCCCTTGGGAAGATAAAGAAAAGCATAATACGTACACAGGTAACTCCAATATGTGGCATTTTCTAGAGAGTATGTTTTTAAATGATCGTATTTGTCTACTTCAGGAGCAAACAAAAACTTAGCTAAAAAAGTCTTCATAATTACACTAGGTCAACATAATCCTCTCACATATAACAAATTTTCCTCCACTATTTCAGTCAGTTCTTAATATTTTTTTCTCAACATTTCTGAAATCCTTCATTCTTTCTGGCCCTGTTTAAAACCCTGATAAAATAATGCTCTTCAGTAACTGGGTCTCTGACTTCAATATACTGTCAGCAAAACCCAAACTGTCCAAAATGTGTGTGTCTTTGAATTCCATATTATTGGAATTATGTCTTTCTGGGGTGTCTTCAAACCCCTTCCTGCAAAACACACCCCTGATATATGAATTACATTTCTTTGCATGTATCATATATTATTAAGTATATCATATGACCTGCTTTTGTTTTATTCTGTGACTTTTAGTAAGTTACAAATGATAGACAATTTCAACAGCAGCCCATTACCTATTAATACTAGCACAGATCCAATATAACTTGGACCTTGTAGGGTTGGACATATAATTAAGATAAAATACAATCACTCCAGGGATCTCAGGGAATGAAAGAGCATAAGACACATGCTAATGATCAGGGGAGGAAATCCAGTTGCATGTTTAGTAATCCAAGAAATTCTCAGCAAGAATGGACCCTGGCAGGCACCTGAGAAATTCTGAGATGCTACATAAAATCAACCGACAGGACAACCAACTGACAAGACCACCTTTAAAACACAAATACAGGTACTTGCTGCTGTCTACTAACTAACACAGGGAAGTGAGTGGTGATTCCAGCAATAGTCTTTTAAAGGGGTCACCGTAGAAAGGAAAAACTGCTGGGAACAGAATCCGGTGCTTTTGTTTCCTTGCAGCCTTGGACAATAGGTGGAGGGAGGTGGCAACGCTATGAAAGCATTTCAAGTGTTAGTGCTCTTGATCAGTCTCTTTCCTTTGACTCTATCAGGAGTAACTTTACAGATATACATAAATCAGAGTCCACCAGGGACCCCTTGTTCACTAGGCATGTTGAGAGCTCCCGGGGTGACACACTGTGGAGCATTTGCTCCAACTCAGACTGCTTCCATCTGATAGAGAGATTTATTTCCTGACAGCTGACAGAGTGCCCGGCGATATCTGACAATCCCTGGTGTGGCTCTAATCAGTAGCTCGAGGATGAAGTTCTCTGAACTCTCTGAAGCTCTGAGTCTTGCTTTTACTTAAAAATGACTATTTTGGTACTTTGAAAGATCTAAGTGGCTTATTCTCTCATCTTTTAGAAATTCAAACCACTCCTCTTTACCTTTAAGCATAAAACTTCCCTCGTCGCTGTGTTCCTTCTGTCTTTTGCACCTGTGGTTTTCTTTTGCGGTAGAATGTGTCAAGCTGAAATAAAGCTGATGTCAAGCCTAGGCAGTCCCAGGCAGGACTGTCATTCAAAAGTGATCTTCCAGTGTAGTGTGAATGACCTCATGAAAATCTGAACTACACTACTTCGGTCAACAGATTATGCAAAGATATGAAAAAGTACCCACAAGAACTATCTTGCCCATTCCCTTAATTACTAACAACTATGCTAAAAGACTGATGTGATATCTTAAATCATTTTAGAAATATAATGTACTTGATAACATATCTCTGTTATTTTAATCTAAATGAACCTAATTATGCTGCATGATACACCCAAATTTTATTGGCCTTTGCTTTAGTGGAATTAGAAACAGTCGTGGTCCTATTACTTCACCAAGAAAGCTTTTATGTAAATCACTTGCAGATTTTATTGTTATTTTTAAATTTTTACTTCTCTAGAAATACAGTTGATAATAAAACCAGAAGCTAATGTCATCTTTTCTAGTCATTTTTAACTATAATATTTTATTATTATAATGATTACATTAAAATATCTTTTGATTGCATTAAAATTACATTTTAAAGATGTTTGTCTTCCTTTTCTGAAAGAAAAATAATAGCATATAAATATATTAGTGCTTTAAGGAGGATCATAAAATTTTAGGTTTAAAATATTATTTTAAGAGTCTCCTAACTGTTCCATCTTCCGTAATTTACAAAGTGAAGAGGCCAGGGCCCAGAAAACGTTACGGACTTGGCTTGCAGCCTGCTGGATTTTAGTATACAAACCCAGATTTCAATCCTGGTCCTGATCAGACCTTTTTTCCCTCTTTTAAATATTTCATCTACAAAAGAGGCCTATATTTTCTAAGTTTAAAATTACACTATCATATATTTCAAACATCTTATTAGTGTTAAGTAGATGGATTCCCTGTCCTGTAATTTACCTGAGAGAAAAGCAAAAGCAAGAGACGTTTTACCCCAGATAGATGCTGGTAACACTGGACAAATCAGAGGAGCCAGGATTCCTGGGTTTTGTCTGATCTTTCTCATGTTTATTTTCATGCAATTTAGTTTTCTTTCATATAAGTTCTATCCAGAATTGGCTTTTATTGAAGGTTTCTATTCTGGACCACAGATTATAATAGTCATTTTGGTGATGTTAGTATTTTCATACCATATGAAACCGAACGATTCATAGACAGAGTATGCACATAAATCATTCAAATTTTTGATGAAAACATGAAGTAGGCCTGTCTCTGTGTCCCCCTACAGCCTGATTGGAGTGTTACGCAGCCAATTCATAGATAACACTTTGGAGATTGCTCTTCCATCAATAATACCTTTACTATCATCGGCCACCAAGTTTTATTTTGCCTTACGTGACAGCAGGTCACAGAGTCATGAGGGAGGGAGGAAAGAAGGAAGGCAGGCGGGCAGGCAGGAAGGCAGAAAGGAAGGAGACATTGAATTTTGAACTAGAAAGGGATCTCTTATTCCATTGACAAGAAGTAGTAGAGTTTGCAGTTAAAAGTGGATGCACATACAATGAGATGAAGACCCCATTTCAATATCCTGTATATCAGTATTTGTTAATCGGTCAGAACCTTGAGTCTCTTCCAGAATATTCTATAAAGGTATGTGTCCATGCCCTAAAATGGAAAAATCTCCAACCTCAAATTTTTGCTTATTTATTTTATTGCATTTAGAAAGCTATTTCTTCACATGGACACAATTTATAATATAACTTTCATAAATGATAGTGTCTTTATCTTTTTATTTTTTTCATGAAATTATTTGCTTCTTCCGAAAAAGACAATAATTCAAGATTTTCCAAGTGAAACAAACAAGAAAACCCAACAAATTTTATTTCTGCGCAAAAGTAGATTTCTGTGAGATTTTGTAGTTTGTTTTCCTGAAAAAGAAGCTGAAATGTTCGAGTCTTAGACTTAGTCTTGATAATATATGTTCCACCTCTGTTATTCATACATTTAATACTTTTTATCCCAAAAGTAATGGAACTACATAATTGATTGCTTTTCCCAATCTCACGCCCCAGAGATAATTATTATTATTAATGTTTTGGTATGTCCTGACAATTTGTCCCTAAAATCTGAAAAACCTGCATGAGCATACTTACACATAGTTATAGTTGATGGTTCTGTGGTTCTTTTTTAAGTAATCGCCACAACCAGTATAGGGTTCAAACTCATAACCCTGAGATCAAGAGTCACATAGCTCTACTGACTGAGCCAGCCAGGTGCCCCAATAGTTGGTGGTTTTAAATAAAACTGAAATTACATTCTTCAACAATACTGTAATATCATTTTTTAAACAATACCATCTAATCACTTTTGAATTTTCGTTTTGATATGTAAGAGAACAACCTGACAATAGTATCTGGGTAATTAAAAACAAAAACAAAAACACAAAACACAAAAGTGGAGTTTCCGTTGGTTACATGCTGGAGGACCATAGCCTCATGTCAAAGGACTATAGGTTGGCTACTTGGAAGCCATATCTATTGTATCCTCTGTCCTCAATTCAAGGAGGTTATCTCCAGACGTTCTTCCTCACTGTCCCTATTTGTGTCAGTAAGAAAGGATTATGAATGTGTATTTCATATTTAAAGTCATCTAAGAATTTCTACTCAGAATTTTTTACAGTGTTTTAAGGTGTTTTCAGAGGCTGCCAGTTGGTAAATGGGTAAGTCTTTACCAACTTTGATCCTGGCCTACATAAGGCTTGACTTTTCCAGCACTGGGAAAACTGAATTGATATCTGCCTCTAATGTCTTCTTGAACAACAGCAGTTTGGCCAGAGGAGCTCATATTTGTTTTCAGCATCACTATAGTGATGACCACGGAACCTTAAATAAAGGTGATTTTAGCTTATTATGTAGCCAAATGAGCCAAGCATTATTCAGGCCAAATTTATTCTCCCTACATTAGCCTGAGAATTATGCTGTATTTTTTGTTCTAAAAAATGAATTTTGCCTGAATTTCAACTGGTGCTCCAAGATGTTTTCTTGAAAGACTTATATATTCTATTATACTTTCCTTTCTTAGTAAAACTCTTAAGAAGGTCCTGACATTATATATACTGACAAATTTCAGGGCAGTCGAAAAAAAATACACTTTTAAGAATTTTTGTAGAATCTCTGATGACAAAGCAGCTCACAAAAAATCATGATTCAGAGTTGAGGCTTCCTTCTTTATCAAATACCCAAAATCACACATGATATCAAGCCAGCAGTAGTTTTCACTCACTGCAGAGGACGAGATTTTTCTTTCAAATACTGTTTTCATCAGTAAAGTAACATTTCTATATTTAAAAAATAATCAATGATCCTTGAAGTTTTCAAAATGGGCTTGGCCCAAATTATTTTTCATTGATTGTGTCAGTATGCACATAACTGATAGATGTTATTAGTTCTTTCATTTATTTGTTGAAAGGAAAATATGCAGCTTTCATTCTCTTTGATATTCAAAATATTAAATGAAATGTCATTGATCTGGGATGAATGTTACAGTTTAAAGAAGGCTTTTTTCCCAAACTTTCTTTATCTGTTTCATCCCCCAAGAGTCAGGAAGCTAAGTTATTTCCAGGGCAACAAGACACCAAGGTATCTCAAATTGCTTATGATTAAAAAAAAAAAATAAAAAGTTATTGCAATAAGCAACTTTGCATCATACATAATGACATGTATTTTGTTCTGGAAAATCCACATATCAAAACAATAAGGTTCTAATCATTTTAGATCGGGTCTTTTTCTCAATAGAAAATACCTACCTTTTAATGCACTTTTTAATTAAACTTTTTTTGCTTTGAGATAATTAAAGATTCCCATGGAGAAATAATACAGAGAGATCCTACGTATCCTTACTCTGTTTCCCCCAATGGTAACATCTTGCAAAACTATAGTACTATTTTCACAAGGAGGATATTAATATTGATACAGTCAAGATAGAGAACATTTTCACCACATGTATCCCTGATGTTGCCTCTTATTACAAAACTCATTCCCTGCCCCACCCCTCATTCCTGAGCTCTGGTGATCACGAATTTGTTCTCCATTTCTATAATTTTGTCATGTCAAAAAAGTTATTCAATGAAATCACATAGTATGTAACTATTTGGAATCAACTTTTTGCATCTAGTGAAATTCCCTGCAGATTCAGTCAAGTTGTTGTGTTATATTTTTTTTGTTTTGTTTTGATCTTGCCGAGCAGTGTTCCAGGGTATGAATATACTACAGTTTATTTAACCATTCACTTATCAAAGTGCTTCCTGGACATTTCCAGCTTGCGGCTATTACAAAGAAAGCGGCTGTGAATAAGAGATGTCCTTTAGCTTTCCTGAATGATATCCCTCGATATTACCTTGTCCATGAAAAGAACATGCAGCTTTGGTATCCTATCTCATCACTGATGAAAATAATACCACAAATATACAGCAAGGATATACAATATTGTATACAATATGTAAGTAAGGAACACTGATTTTCCCTGATAAAAACAGAAAGGAAATCCATTAAAAGGTTTTAAAGGAGCTCCCAGAATCAGCAGGTAGGTTCCCAAAAAAGGGCAGGAACAAGAAATGCTAGGCAAAATCCAGGATCACAGCAAAAATGTAATTGAAGAAATAAGACAAAGACAATCCTACCATATGCCTGATCCCAGTGGACTCTGCATCTGACACAGCTGTTCAGAGCTCTATAAACCACAGGATAGTGGTCGTGAGGCCACTTCTTTTCTGACAAATTAGCTATTGTGCTGACCCTGCCACAACTGCCCAAAATGATGTTCTTGTTATCATGCACACAACTGCTATTCTGGATAACCTATCGGCCCCCCAAATTCGGAATCCCAGAGAAAACAGTGTACCAAATTTATGGTACTTTTTTCCTGATTCACAATGGAATTGATGACTTAAATTTAGTTTCCCTTTACCGAAAAAGTATCTACAGATTAAACAGAAACACTGAGAATATTATATGAAAATGCAATTATTACATACAATCAATTTCATTCTGGAATAACAACAACAAAAAAGAAAATAAGAATTGGGGAAAAAAAACAAATGTGAAGAAACTGGAAGCCTCATGGAGGGGTGTAAAATGGGGCAGCTGCTTTGGAAAACAGTCTGGCAGTTCCTCAAGCACTTAAAAGAATTTACACATGACCTGACAATTCTACACCTAGTGATATACTCAAGTAAATGAAAACATGCATCTACACAAAAATATGGCCATGAATGCTCACAGCAGAATTATTCAAAAGTGCCAAAAACACAGAAACAACCCAGATGTCCATCAGCAGACAAGTAAATGTGGCATATCCATACAATGGAATATTTTTCAGAAAAGAGAGAGAGAGAGAGTGGAGTACTGATTCATGCTACAACTTGGATACACCTCAGAAACATCTTGCTGAACGAAATGAGTTCATGACAAAGGACCATATATTATATGACTCTATTTATATGAAATGTCTGGAATAAGCAAGTCCATAGAAAATAAGGTGAATTTGTGTTTTCCTATGGCCAGGGTGGGGAGGGCACATGAAATCAGATTACAGTGATAGTAGCACAACTCTTGAAATCTACTCAAAATCAATGAAGAGTACATTTTAAATGGATGAATTTATGTTATGCAAATTATATGCCAATAAAGCTGTTCAAACAAATCCAAAAAGAAGTTCACTCTGGTTTTTTTTTAACTTTCTGAACACACTATCTTTCCTCTATTACTACACCTATCAATAAACAGATACAACAATTGATAGGTGTAGTAATGGTCTCATTTTTAATTGACTATTTTATTAATCACAAAGATTGTAACACGACATAAACTATGCCATCACAACATTTTGAACTTTTTCAAAAACCGACTCATCCACCTGCCCTGTAGATTCCCTTCCCTCTTCCGTTCATGACCTTCCCCACCAAGTATCTGCATTGCCTTCATATTTGAAGAATGATGAGAAGCCTATTCCCACTGTCTCCAATTCCAGACCTCCCGCTAATTTCTGAACTGCTACAATCTGGTGTCCTACCCTCTTCTGACCCTACCATTCTATTGAAACCCTTCTACTACCTCAGAATTGACAAATCACTCTTATTTTCCTTTATACCTCCCGCCTCACTTAACACGTTAATCCCTCGCACGTTTTCAGTTTTTTCTCCTTCTATTTCTTAAGTGCAGGTGTTCCCAAGGGTTCGTTCTTAGCTTTCCTCTCTCCTGTCATCCAGTCTTCCTATTTGATCTCATTCATCCCAGGTCTTCAATTTTCACCGACTAATATATTAATCCACTCACAGATATGTGTGTCTGCCAACCAAAATAACAAAGAGTAACACACCCGCAAATACACCTGCTAGGTAATGCTCTACATGCTCTTTATAGATTATAATATCCAATTATCATGGGGACACTAGATGGTATTATAACTTTGCCCATTGGACAGATGAACACACTAAAGTTTAGAGAAATTACATCATTTATCCATAGTTACACAGACTTTAAGTGGTCAGACTGGGATTTAAACCAGGTCATTGTCTTCAGAGCCACAGCTAAACCGTATTTCAGGCTCCAAACTTGTATTTTAAATGGTTTAGTGAGTGTATCAATGTTCCTCAGGCACTTAAAACTAAAAATAACATAGGAAATGTATTTTCTTAAAAAATCTGTTCTTCTTGTTAAATTCCTAATGGCATACAATCCTCTTGGTCATCTTAACAAGAATCTTGGGTTTTATTTTAAACTCCTACCTCTGCCTCAAGTCCCACATTAAGCAATCCATAATTCCAATTGATTTTACCTGTGAAATATGTATTCAGTCTCTAGTGCTCTCCATGTGTAATCCTTGTTTCTGGTTTCAGGATCCTCATCACCTTTCCACTGGAATATGCCAGGCTTCCTAAGGATTTCTTCCTTATTCCAATCTTTCTTATACAGTGATCAATGTATAATTTTGCTGAAATACTTACCTAACAATGTGGTAACCCACAGGATTCAGGCGAACCTCTCTGCATTGCACACATCTCTGTCTCCCCATTCAATGTCTGCCCACTCTCCTTCAGACTCTGTGTTCTAAGTATTTTGAAGTGCTTGCATTTTTTAGAAAGAACCACTTTTTTTCTTCCTCAGCCTCAGTTTTGCACTCCCTGGTCCTTCCAGATTTTGTGTAACACTGTCTCCAGCAGAAAGCTTTTTCTGACCACAGAGTGCTCTGATTAACCCCTCACTCCCACAGTGCCCCTTTCCCATCCAAGAATTCTTTCATCTTGGAAAGGCAGCATGAGCTTTGAAGTCATACATTCTTGCCCTAGGAACCCACTTTCTTTGTGTGAGATCCTGAAGAATGAACTTAGACCACCTGATTTCCAGCTTTCCCATCTATAAAATGATTGCGCTACTACCTGCATCGAAATTCTGTTGTGAAGATCCCATTAATATAAATAGTCCTCAAAATAGTATGAGTCCAGAAATACTAGATATTACTTTAGTCTCCCAACAAACTGGGGAGTTCATTTTCTATCTCGCTACTACTATGGTTGTAATTTCTTATTACTCTCTCAATTCTCTGGTTCATTGCATAATAGTTATTTAATTATTTTTTGAAGCAAAAATGAAGCTTTGATATAAATGGCTTCAAGCTTCAGATATTCACAAATATGTATTTATGATATGAATATCTATCATTATCCAAAATGTTAATGTGCTCTTTTTATTATGTTCTTTTTTATTATAATTATGTATCTTTATTCTCAAAATGCTATAATCTGAAATATAAAATGTTTAGCCATAATTGATGCACAGAAACCAGCCTAACTGAGGCTTATTGCAAACAGAAAAAAAAACACAACAGTGGAACATGCATAAATACCATGAAGTAGAATAATGAAGCAGATTTGTGGAATGTGAAGAAAGCCAGCAAGGCAGAAGACTGAATCGTGGGGAGCATTTGGACAGGCTGGCAGAAGCCTGGGGGTGCTGGGCTGGAGGAGGACGCTAGGTTTAGTTAAGGAGTAATGGGAGTCTGGGGAGGACCAGGGATAGGCATCAAGGGTTTTATTCCTCTGTGGAGAATGTACTGTGAAAGCAAAGTGGGAGAAGGATGAGCCAAGATGTAATGGTAGTGGTTGCGGGAAGAAATACTGTAGGAATAAAGCTTCCCTGATGATAACACACAGCTTTTTTTTTTTTTTTTCATCCCGTTGGACTGAATTTGTTGTATTGTTTTCACAATATTAAATTTTCTCTTCATGACTTAATTTGTCAATGCATATTTAATGAATGTTGTCTATGTATCAGGCACTGTTTCAGGTACTGGAGACCCAGCAGCAAACAAAAGAGACAAAACCAAGTCATCTTATGGAACTTTCATTCTACTGGGGTTGGGGAGTGGGGAGACAAACAGAAAAGGAAGTAAATCAATGAAATAAATGATACATTTGAGAGTGACAAATTCTAGGAAGAAGGATAGGAAATACCACAATGGGTGAAGTTCTGGAATTTGCATAGTCTGAACAGGGAAATCCTCACTGAAAAGGTGACTTTTGAATCAGGACTTGACTGGAGGCAGGACTTGACTGGAGGGAGAAAACAAGGCATCAAGATATCTTGAGGAAGAACATGACAGATTAGCAAATGCGAAGAAAAACTACAAAATATTAGTCTGGGTTTCTATAGGTGATCTTGCAGGGTAATCATATGAGTTCTTCTGATGGTCCCTGAACTTGCCATTCTACCTGTGGCTGGAAAGCTGACAGCAGTGAGACTGGGAATCCCCAGCTCATACTTCAAAACATTCCCAACCAATGCTTAATCTCTTGTACCAATGCGTGTGTTCTTTCCATAACTCTACTCCACTTTTCTCTCTCTCACATGGACTTTAAGAAGAAGTTGTAAGCAATACAATGTCAGTAGTGTAACCACGAGTTAGTTTTGACTCCTTTTGAAATGCTATAATGCAAACTTTCATCTTCAAAGAACTTTGTTAAAGCAGCTTATATACAAAAAAGCCTAGTGTGTGGTCCATGTCTGGATCTTTAGAGATCAGAAAAGCGAACAGTGTGAGAAGCCAGTAGAATCATCTATGTGAAGACAGGCAAAACCAAGAGAAAATAACCCTCTGGAACATACCCCAGAAACAGGTCCACTCTCTTCGGTCATGTGTCCATTGTGTGTCTTCTCTGCTAATTGTAGCTACTGCTTTACCAGGCATCGGTTGTGTTTTCCTGAGAACGATGGTTTCTGCCTGGCATCAGGATTACTAAACCAGCTGCCAGAATCTCCAGCCTTGTTCTTTCATGGTTCCTGACCAAGGAAGACCCCTACAGAGACTGCTGTCTCTACAAGGCGTTGCTGCCACTACCCTACGGATACTCCACTAGGCACTGCCATCCACATTACAAATCTACAGGCCACAGCAGCTCTCCCCACTAAATATCTGACAACGGCAAGACCAAGGTCTTCTCTGCTCTTGGTATGTTGTTGTTACCGTTGATGATCTGAATCATCAATGCCTTTAGATAAGTTATTTACACAGCGGCTTTTAAACAAGTTATTGAGGAAGATCTTATGATGGTTAATTTTATTTGTCAACTTGACGGAGCTAAGGGATGCTCAGATAGCTGGTAAAATGTAACTTTGGAGGTGGATCTGTGAGGGTGTTTCTCGAACAGATTAGAATTTGATATAGTAGACAGAGTAAAGAGACCTACCCGAACCAATGTGGGTATGCATCCTTCAATCTCTTCAGAGGCCCAACAGAACAAAAAAGCAGAGGAAAGACAAATTCTCTCTCTCTTTTGTTAAGCTGGGATGTCCACCTTCTCCTGTCCTGCAACATTGGAGCTCCTCATCCTGGGGCCTTCAGAATCTGGGACTTACATCAGTGGCCCCCAGGTTCTCATTATACCACTGGCTTTCCTGGTTCTCAACCCTGCAGATGGTGGATCATGGAACTTCTCAGCCTCCATCACTACAGGAGCCAATTCCTATAATAAATCGGCTCTTATATATGTCTACTGATTCCCTTTCCCTGAAGAACCCTGACTAAAACAAATCTGTTTTGTCTTCTTTCTAGTATATTATTTTAAAGGTATTCCAAAAGTGATGTTACTTGCATACTAATATCTTATCAAGTTTATAACAGTGTAATTTCAGTTTTTACTTACAGTTTTGTCTTCTGTGAACCTCAGGCCCAATAGTCCAAGAGATACAATAATCCCCTCTTATCCACAGGTGCACTCCCAAACCCTCAGTGAATGCCTGAAACTGCAGACAGTACCAAATCCCATCTATAGTATGTTTTTACCTATACATACATAGCTATGATAAAGTTTAGTTCATCAGTTACAGTCAAAGATTAACAATAGTAACTAGTAATAAACAATTATGATAATGCACTGTAATAAAAATGTTGTATATTATAATAAGTTATGTGAATGTGGCCTCTCTTTCAAAGTATCTTCTTATCCTGTACTCACCCCTCATCTTCTCGTGATGATGGGAGGTGATAAAATGCATGAGACGAGACAAAGTGAGGTGAATGATTCAGGCATTAGGAGGTACCACCAGGCTCCTAGTGACCTGACAACTTGTTAGAAGGAGGATCACGTGCTCCCAGACCGCAGCAGATGGGTAAAGGATTCCACAAAAACTGTAAACAGGGAGAAGGGAGGGGAGTGATGGGACGCAGTTGTAATTACACCAGCCCGTGGCCATGCTGCACTGAGAATTCTATCTTCCTGCGAAAACCAAGACCTCCTCTCTGAGTCAACCTCTTTATGCCTGGGACTTTATTCCTGCCAGAGGCTTTATCCTATGACAAATAAATCAATCTTCCTGCAAATGACTTTCTAGTTGGCCCATCCTACTTGTGCACTGGATGTTTCCACATGCAGCACAATTTAATACAGACTCAAACTGAAGTCCTTGCTGCAAATAAACGGAGGATAAAAAATGTATAAACAGGTATTTGTTTTGTGCACCAAATAAAATTATGTAGGTGAGATTTCTGTAATCTATACAAAAGATTATTACAGATATCAGCAATGACAAACTGAGCGCCCGCTGGTTTCTCTGTTTTATTTTTCCCTCTTGCTCAAGGGCACATGCTAAGCACTCAGGACGAAGTCCAGCATGTTACTTGTCCGACCTGATTTTAGTGTAGGCATGTGGTTCTAAAGGCTCTTCTCTCACTCCACCTCGCACGGATCGTGAAGTGCGTTCTCCTCCTTCTAACTGATTTTTACTGTCTCCAGCTCCTGTCTCGGGATCTACTTCACACAGCTGCCTCTTCTCCTCTCTTAGCTGGGTCCCTGAACATATTACACACTCAATAAATGGCCACTGACTGCAGAACACATTACTTAAAACAGATAAAAGACTAGTTAATTCAATTATAAAGGGAGCCCTCATTAATGAATTTGTGATCTACTCTTTACTACAGCTGTCAGCCTTCCAGCCTCAGCCACGGTGTATGGATTTTATTTGAGTAGCCTCTCTATTTTATCGTGTCCTCCAGATATTATAAAATGCCAGTGTGGTTTTTATTGTACGATGATGTGAGAAAAATGAAATGAAATGCCACTAATTTCTACTTCATTAAATTTGGGATTTGTGATCATTTAATATGCTCTGGCCTAAAAGCTATCTTTCATAATCTGATAAACAAACGGACAGCTTAAAGTATAGAATGGGAGAAATGGTAAAACCCCTTGGAAAAAGCACATTAATTGTTATATGCCATCTGATGACACTAATTATAAATGAAATAAGGTTGAGTGCATCTACTTGGAAGCATGCTCTGCTTAACAACTGAAACCAAAACCAAAAACCCATGCATTTTTTTAAAAATTAGACTTCATTTAATCATAGCAGATATTTCATTTATTCCTAATAGTCTTTTATATAATCATAAAAACTAAGAACCGGACAGGACATTACAAGTAATGTAATGCACACTCTCACCTGGTAGATGTGGAAAATGAAGCCAACTGAGGTAATTTACTGGCATTCTCAATGTGACACATCCTATTGCTATCTCGGCCTGGTCTTCTCAGACTTACTGCTGTCCTATGATACTTCTGCCATCCTTTCTTCCAATTAAAACAAATCAGTGAAGTTTTAATACAGTCACAGCACTTTAAAAAATAACTTTTTACCTTCTATTTCTTTAACTATAAAATAAAGGGAGCCTAGCTAGTCAGCTTTAAAATTGTATCAGACCCTAAAACTAAATAATGTACCTTCTCTGGACTCCCAGAACAATTTTTTATAATTTCCTTAAGGAATTTTAACTTTTTTTTTTTTAAGATATTTATTTATTCGACAGAGATAGAGACAGCCAGCGAGAGAGGGAACACAAGCAGGGGGAGTGGGAGAGGAAGAAGCAGGCTCATAGCGGAGGAGCCTGATGTGGGGCTCGATCCCACAATGCCGGGATCACGCCCTGAGCCGAAGGCAGACGCTTAACCGCTGTGCCACCCAGGCGCCCCAGGAATTTTAACTTTCTATCATATATGGCAGATACAGGGCTATGTTATAAATCTTTTAAAAGACTATCGGAACCTGGAAGGCAAGCGGTTCCATTAAACAATCTACGATATTTGTAGAAAATGATGCAAAGATCATAAGTCCTCTTTTTTGTGAGCAGATAAATCTAGTTTAAAAAAAAACACTATGACTTCAAATATAGAATATCTTACTGAGTCTAAAAAAAAAAAAAAAAAGACATTTCCCCCTTATTGTGAATTGGTCACATTATCTTAAATTGAGCTTTGAGTTCAAAAAAACTGTGAATAATCTAGTGTGTACTAATGGGAAATGAATGTTTTGCTTTAGTTTTTTTCTGTTTATCTTTGTGTTGTTATATCATCACGTACCTATATATCCCAATGATATCTCCAGTGGAAATATCAATGACGTTTCAGTCATAGAGTTAAATACTCTGATTGATTTAAACTTATTGTCTACTCATAGTAAAACAAAACCTATAAAAATTTATATCACAGAAAGTTACCGGAAATAGTTTTGTCCTTAATTGTGGCTAGTTTTCAACAGATGATATTTTTTTAAAACTAAGATGAGAGAAAAACACTTAAAATCAAGATGAGAGGGAAACATTTTAAAGTTTTAAAAATTATATTCAGCAAAAGTTCTGCAAGCTAATTTAACTTTGAGCTCTCTCCTACAACCCCAATAGGGTTTCTGCACATTTGGCAAGTCATTTACAGCTAATGAAATATTTATAGCTATGTATACGTCGAGAAGATTATGTAAGGAAAAATTAAAATGTGGTTGGTATTTACAGTTTTTATCAAGTTACTCCAACAATTACTACTTTTACAAATAATATTTTTTGTGTCTAACAGAAAATCTTTCAAAACATTAAACTCCTCATTCCTTTGTATTGAACCATTCCCTGAGTACACGCTATGGGTTGGCACAGAAGATATTTATTGTCTTGAAAAAATGAAGTCAAAGAGATCAAGTACCTATGAAATTATGATCTATTGTCTGAAGGATTCATAGGTAAATGTAAACCACTTTTGTTCCATTTTTATCTTGAGGCTCTTAGAGTCACGGCACCGATGAGAGAGCATGCGGGAGTTGCGATGGCCCACTCTATGTCTACAGAGATGATTGAAGTGCCATCGTGATTGAGCCTGTGGTTGGCAGAACAGGAGTGGGGGCTATCCCATCTCTCATTCAATCTCAGTGCATTGGTGTGTTTCTGGAAAACGAAAAACTGCTTTATTGAGCTGTCTTCAGACATGAGTCAAAGTACTGCATATGCTGCCAGCTATTTGCTGGAAACTCCCTCCCGTTAATCCTTTAGGTGGAAGGACAATGAAGAGAATTGCCTCCCTGCTTCTCGAAGCTTTGCTTTCTTTCCTTTCCTCTTTGGTTAATGAGAGCATATGTTCAGTAACCTTAGTCGCCTTTTAATTCTTTTTGACATCCATTTCTTTCCTTTATTTAAAAATCGGCCCTACCTTTTCTTTCCTCTTTCCATGCACTATTCTGCCTTCTATCTCCTTCATTTTCTTAAGTCATATGAAAAGGGTCACAATTCATGTAAACAACAATTCCCATTTTCTCCATCAAAATTTCTGTCCTTCAACCTGGAGAAAGCTGGAATAACCACAAGAATCAGGAGAACAAGGAAAATATCTGTATAATAAGCATAAACCTATGTAACCAGTTGACTTGTAAAGATCTGCTTTATTTACCTTTTCCTATTTTCAATAGAAAGTACTCGAGGCTAAATGTTGCCCAGGAGGAGATGGAAAATCTGCTTAAAGAGTCCAGGGTCCCAACTACAAAGAAGGGCCAAATTCTTGCACTTATCCCTGAGTGTCAGTGTTAGAGAAAATTGTTAAGGCAGGGTGTTCTGGACAAGAACAAGCAGGGACGCTACATAAGAACAAGTAAGGACAACATAGCCACCAAGGTAAAACAATCAATTAGTAAATAGAAGAGACTGGAGCCAATAACTGGCCCCTGTACAAAGCTGCCTTCTGGGGACTGGGAGTAGCTGTGAGTTTACGAAATGAAAAGTATTTCACCTAAGTTTGTTCAGCACACTGATAGGCAGTATGGGGAAAACAGTGTGTTTATTTTCAAGGAATGGAAATGGGAATCCAGGCGTTTTCCAGATTAGACAGTATTCTGACTAAGAGTAATTCTGAGGGGAGGCAAAGAGTTCTTCCTTACATATTAAAGAACCACTTCCTGTGTCTGAGAACCACAGACTGCTGGAGCACACTTTAGGGAAGCACATAGAATCTTTCTGATTCGCTCTGTTGGCCTGTAAGCCAACTGCGTCAGGAGCCACGTCTGCAGACTCACCAGTGAGTTTCAGTTACGCATGTTGAAAACACTGCACGGCACACAGAAGGTACCCAAAAAATGTGTTCAACAGAAATCTAAATAATGGCAAAAGAACATTCTCAAGATTAGATGAATGAATGAATGAATGAATGAATGAACGAACGAAGAGGGAGCTCAGGTCTATTTAAACCTAAGCATATTTCTAAGCTGGTATAGTACCAAAATGTCTTCCTCTACTGTACCAAATGTATTTCATAATAAACTCCACCTTTAAAGTGAAGTTAATTGCACAAATCATTTCTGTTTCTTGACTTAAAATACTTAATATTCTTATCTTTTAAAAAGGGAAGGCATGGGATATACGATTTCCAAACATAAAAAAGTATGTTCTCTTAGGCTGGTTTGTTGTGTTAATCATTCTATTATCTGTAATAACTAAATAATATAGATTATAAATAAAATAGCAGAGTCAGAGATTCCTTATATTTTGAAATGTGTTATAAATTAACTTTTGTCTGATTAAACCACAGGTTGTTTTTTAAGGATGAGCTTTAGAATTTTCTTATTTCAACAGTGGGATTTTTAAATTGCAAACTTACATCTAATGTTTGAAATCACATAGAGATTTAATTTTTTTTTAAATCATGTACTCTAGAACTTGAAAGAAATCTGCAAAATCATCCCATACTCATATTTTGTGAGAAGAAAGAAAATGAGAAAAGTTGAAAAATTTCTCCCAAGGGCACAGGAGAAGCTTAGCATAGAACCTACATTAAAATTCAGCCTTAGGGGCACCTGGCTGGCTTGGTCAGTGAAGCAGACGACTCTTGAACCCAAGGTCCTAAGTTCAAGCCCCACATTGGGTGTGGAGCCTACATAATATAAAATTAAAATAAAATAAAATAAAATAAGAAATAAAATCTTTAAAACAAAATAAAAATAAAATAACACTGAAGATAGAATTCACCTGTACGCCAAGATTAAAACTGGATTATCACTATATTATCTAACATGCTCCTGAAAAACTGATTATACTTAGGTCTGAAAACACCTGAAATATGACTTGCAAACTGAACACAAAATTTGCATAACTATTTCTAAACTACACAAGATTAAAAGACGACGAGATACAAACTATTTTACGGAAAGCTTGGTATGAGAAATGACATACAGAGGTATATACTCCTCATAAGGTGACTTGCTCAAAATTGTTAAGAAGCTAATGCTGAAAACTGTGCATGTTTTCATAAGCTTTATTTTGTTATATTCTTGCAATGCTTTAACTGCAAATAAATGTATCCTCAACTAAGGTAAGAACGCAGTTTGTTCAAGTACCATGAATGTTAGCAAAATGTTTTCAGAATTCATATTTAATTATTACCATATCCTGTGTGAAAGAAGATAATATATTTGCTTGGCATGTTTTTAGGAACTTTACTAAATATAATTAAAAGACATGCTTTAGCTTCACAGCTTAAAAACTACTTGAGGGGAAAATTTAAATGAACAAAAAAACTCTAGCTACACTTTAATTCTTTCATGCTTTCAACAAACATATACTAAATGCAGGGAATACAATGTTTGGGAGGACTGACATACTCCTACTTCTGCACATTTGAAAGGGAAGATATGATAGAACAGTGAGCTCCCAGGCAAGACAACTACAGATATCATGAAAGAGCATAGGAGAGATCCCTGCCCTATATGACTGATAAATGAAGATGTTAGAAGGGAAATGATAGTCTAGACCACTGAAAGTCTGCAGTAGGTAGATCAGATGTTTTGATGGGAAGAGATGGTTCTACCTAGAAGAATTAATGTGTGCAAAGCCCTACCAGCTTGAGGAAGGCTAATCTGTGGAAATGCAAATCTTCTAGCCTAACTAGACTATGGCTATATGGGGTATAACTGAGAGATGCTAATATTGATGTAAGAAGAGATCAGACTCTATAGATTCTTGAGAGCCACAACTGAAATTTTAGCTTATCATGAGAATAATGGGAAATCATTCAAGAGTTTATTACCTTAAACCCGGTGAGCAACAAAAATTAGCTAAATAATTGAGGACTGGCTTTGGAAGACTCCCTATGTGCTACAGGACTACAGGGAAGGTGAAGGTAAATGATCGCTAGAGGTGTAAAGTCTTCCAAGAATAACTGGACTTCAGGGATATTTAAGAGCTAAGTGATAAATAGCCAGGTAGTGAAGAGGAATAAGACCACCGTAACAGAAACAGGTAACCAAAGATTAAAAACAGGGATCATCTGTGGTATAGAAACAGAGTTGATCTGACAAAAATAGTTTTAAGGAAGAGGGGATAATAAGATATACAGAATGGGCTAAACCATGGAAGATAGAAAATGAGGAAATATAATTTATCTTTCTATTAAAACTTGCATGGCTTTTGAGTCACGTAGGATGGGATAGTGGAGATTCCCTCAGAGTCTAGGAAATCAATTGAGAAATTATTTCAGAAACTAGGCTGGAAATGCCAAAGCTTTCCTAGGTTTGGAAGGGAGGCCCAGAAGGGCTCATGGGATGAATGTAGGGTGAATGTGAGTGGGGCAGGTGTGAGACCTGTGCAAGAGCAGGGCCCACATCACTCACATCATGGCTGCATTCTCATACAATATGCATGCAAATGTGGCAAGAAGAAAGTTGGATGGTGGAATTAGTTTGCCTACAGAAGGATGATGCATTTGTTTCTGGACATGTTTTTTAGTTAATCTCAAGGTCTGAGGAAGGAAAGAAAGAAATGGCAAAGTTGAGACCTTATAAACCACACCAGCTCCAAGGAAGAAGATGTGAAGAAATGCATAATGAGTCTTCCTGCTGATCCTTTAATCATCTGGACGAAAGTAGGAGAACTAGAAAATAGGCAAATTTAATTTCTCTCTAAGTAATGAAGTTATAATAGAAATTTGGCACATCCTAGATTAGAAATTTAAATAAGATTTCAATAAAACCTTGTCTCAGCTGCAAAAGACCAAATTATTCTTGAAATGATTTTTTTTTTAAAGATTTCATTTATTTATGTAACAGAGAGACAGCCAGAGAGAGAGGGAACACAAGCAGGGGGAGTGGGAGAGGAAGAAGCAGGCTCCCAGTGGAGGAGCCCCGTGTGGGACTCGATCCCGGAACTGGGACTCGATCCCGGAACGCCGGGATCACGCCCTGAGCCGAAGGCAGACGCTTAACGACTGCGCTACCCAGGCGCCCCCTCTTGAAATGATTTTATAGCAATACCTCAAATCATCATTTCTACTCTTCCTTGTTGTCTGCTTGATCATTTCTTTCTGGTTATTGAGCTCTTCAAAACTGAAGAAGATGGCAAAGATGTAAAAATAAAAATAATGCATGTATCACTTCTTTTAGAATTCATGAAATTTTTTATAAGAAATAAAGATAAAAATCAGCCAATTTTCTACTGACTGGTGGGCATTATTCTGAGGAAGAAAAATTTGGAAAATTTTAAATAAAGTATTATTAAAATAATATTAACTATGAAATATTGACTATTAAAACATGTGGGTTTTCTAATAAATAAATTTTAATTAATATATATTTTTGCTGAGAAATTGCTGCTTCAAATGTGATGTAAAGGCTTTTTTTTCCCTAAAATACATATTTCATATTTTCTATTACACCTTGTTAGCAAACTTTATTTTCCTTATGTGTAATACAGAAGTGAACTTACATTTAGTACTAATAAATTATTGTAAATGCGAAGTTCAAAAAATATGAATTAATGACATTTTATTATAAATGCTTAACTAAATTTTGCCACCACATTTTAAATTTGTTTTCCCTGTATCTCACTAGTATCTGTAATTGAGAGTTTGCTATTCGGTGGGGGGAAAAAATCACACAAAAGATTTGTTTCATATAGATGATAGATAGATAGATACAGATCTATTTATATATTTACACATATACCATAACAATTATTTTTGCTATTAAACCTCATATCAGCAACAAGGAAGGTAGCAAAATGTCTGAAATTCCCCTAATTGTATTTAAATTGAAAAGTTAACAATTACGGAAAAGCAGTTTTTTCCATTATGAATCTGAGTAACTTCCACCATAAACAAGCCTCCTCCTGCTACAAAGTATATATATATATATATATATATATATTTTTTGTATAGATATATATGTACATATAGATAAATCATAGACAAGTTTATGGCACTTGATTGGACAGGCATCATTTAATTTTTGAAATCAAAACCACATTGAGATACCATCTTACACCAGTTAGAATGGCAAAAACTGACAAGACAGGAAACAACAAATGTTGGCAAGGATGCAGAGAAAGGGGAAACCTCTTACATCGGTGGGAATGCAAGCTGGTACAGCCAGCCACTCTGGAAGACAGTATGGAGGTTCCTCAGAAAGTTAAAAATAGAGCTACCGTATGACCCAGCAATTGTAGTACTAGGTATTTACCCCAAAGATACAGATGTAGTGACAAGAAGGGACACATGCACCCCAATGTTCATAGCAGCATTGTCCACAATAGCCAAACTGTGGAAGGAGCTGAGATGCCCTTCAACAGATGAATGGATAAAGAAGATGTGGTCCATATACACGATGGAATATTACTCAGCCATCAGAAAGGATGAATACCCACCATTTGTATCAACATGGATGGAACTGGAGGGGATTATCCTAAGTGAAATAAGTCAAGCAGAGAAAGACAATTATCGTATGGTTTCACTCATGTGGAACATAAGGAATAGCATGGAGGAACACAGGAGAAAGGAGGGGAAAATGAAGGGGGGTAATCAGAGGGGGAGATGAAACATGAAAGACTATGGACTCTGGGAAACAAACTGAGGGTTTTAGAGGGGAGAGGGGTGGGGGGATGGGTTAGCCTGGTGTTGGGTATTAAGAAGGGCACATATTGCATGGAGCACTGGGTGTTATACACAAACAATGAATCATGGAACACTACATCAAAAACTAAGGATGTACTGTATGGTGACGAACATAATAAAAAAAATTTTTTTTTTGAAATCAGATTCCCTTTTATAGACTTCAGAATAGATACCATGACAAGACCCAAAACTCAGCCTGTTTTTTTATTTTTTATTATGTTAGTCACCATACAGTACATCCTTAGTTTTTGATGCAATGTTCCATGATTCATTGTTTGCATATAACACCCAGTGCTCCATGCAATACGTGCCCTCCTTAATACCCATCACCGGCCTATTTTTAAGCAGATAATTAAGGTTGAGGAAATCATTTTTTCTGTCTCTGAATAAACCTACTTAAACATAACCAGGTCTTATTCCATTTGTACAACAGCTGCCAAGCCTCCAAGGGCAGTTTCTATTAATTTTATGTTTATTTTTTTTGCTGGGAAAATATTTTTCTGGAAGTAGCAACACATACTCCTCCAATCTGGTTGTTCTTTGAAACATTTCATTTCCCAATTCATCAGCATATTTCATCCCAGCAGTCCAAGGAGTTTAAACTATTTTTCCTTAACATATTTCTCCACTTACATGCTGCATCCGAAAAAATAAAAGCCTATGAAAAGGTTGATGAATACTACTGCAGGATTATTAGAGATGTACATGCATATCTTAGAATAATCCAATCAACCTGAAAGTTCTTGCAACTTTAGCAAGTGTATAAGTTATAAAAATATTTCCTCAAGAAATCAACAAACTAAGGGAAACAAGAAAGCAAAACTAATTCTTAAAACATCTAATCAAATAAGTCATAAGAAGTATCAATAACAAAATCATAACAAAAACTAAAATGCAGGATAATATTTCAGGGTTTAATTGATCAGGTAATAAAATTTTCATAAGAAATCTTCTTTTCTTTCTTTTTTTTTAAAGATTTTATTTATTTGACACTGAGAGAGAGACAGCCAGCGAGAGAGGGAACACAAGCAGGGGGAGTGGGAGAGGAAGAAGCAAGCTCCCAGCAGAGGAGGGAGCCCGATGCGGGGGTAGATCCCAGGATACCGGAATCATGCCCTAGGCTGAAGGCAGATGCTTAACGACTGAGCCACCCAGGCGCCCCCTTATTTTATCTTCAAATAAAAACACATATGAGCATTTTAAAGGGTGATGATTTTCTGCACTGTTAAACATTTCTGCTTTCCATTCTTTCCTTAGTGCCGTATTTTTTACTCAACTTCTCCCTCTGTGATACACACACACACACACACACACACACACCATCATCATCACCATCATCATTATCATTTTTGCTTAACATGAAAGAGAAATCCTTAACAGTCATTTCTTAAATCTTATTTATTTATTTATTTATTTATTTATTTATTTCTCAGAGAGAGAGCAAGCACACAAGCAGGGCAGGCAGAGGGAGAAGCAGGCTCCCCGCTGAGCAAGGAGCCCGATGCAGGACTGGATCCCAGGACCCTGGGATCATGACCTGAGCTGTAAGGCAGACACTTAACCAACTGAGCCACCCAGGCGTCCCTAACTGTCATTTTTAAAGGTGATGTGAACAATATGATATTTGGGCACTGTCTTCATTGAACTCAGGAACTCACGAGAAATGGCCCAGATGCAGAAGCCAGCGGATGGATGTACTGCCGTGGGAAATATATACAGTTGCTATCAGCTCCCTCAAGTTCTGTTATCTACAGGAGGTATATAGTTGGGGCAGGCTTTTCAAAGAGTGACAATTGGTCCTAAGTGGACAGCAAGGCCTTGCACTACTTGGAAACAAACTAATTCTTGTGACAGTACCATGGGCAGAGTAACTGTTTCAGATCAGAAAGAAAAACCAAAAAAAAAGAACAGAGTTTTCACTTTCTTCCTTTTTTCCTGTGCAAGCCTCTCATTCTTTATTGTCTACAGAAATCTAACATGATGATAGCCCGAGGTGTTATCAATGCAGTTGTTTCAATGATATTTAACTCACACAAGAAATAGGCAGAGGAGTTATTATTATGTGAGATCAGCATTTGCCTGGAGGTTGTGTGATGTTGCTAATCTTACTGCCGCTTTTTAAAGAAGCATTTTTCCTACCCTTCAATTATAAGTTTTTTTTTAATTGGGTTTTTAAAATTTTAAAGGTCTTTAATAATAAATTACCCACAGCATGTCTACTGCCAACCACAGATGCCATCTCACCCAGTGCTGTTTTTAAAGTACTTTATAATTAATCACAATATTAACTGATTTTAGGAAACAGTTTTGTTTCCAAACCCAGACCACTATTGCACCTTCTAAATATATACGTGGTTCAAGAAAAATACAGTGTAGAATATATGGCGTGAAATGTCATGGAGTACTATAAACACAAATGCTAGATAGAATCAAATTAATCCCAGTGATGGTCAGGCATAGGATCAAATATGCGTCCTCTCCTTTATTTCTAAACCAATTTTTCATGATCCCACTCAAAGTTCATCTCCTTCATGCAATCATACTATCACTTGAAGAGAAATTAATGAACACACTAAGGTAACACGCTGTTCTGAGGCCATTCAATAGAGTACAAAAAGAATGTAGTCCCCGACTTCAAGAAGCCCAGACTAGATAGAAATAGATAATTATAAAACAAACTCACAAGTTCAATAATGGAAATATGCAGACGTTAGTATAGAAATAAAGAAAATGGGTATTTGCTTTGTTCTTGGAATCAAGGAGGGAGTTCTAGAGCCAGGAAGGTATCATTTAGAAAGAGCAGGTATTAAACAGTTGATTGATTGGCAGGAGACAGTAGGTGTTATTTTAGTTCAAGGGAAACAAGTCAGGAAACGGTCTTCCCAAGAGGACATGATAGCAGGAGCAAAGGCCCAAGGAGTACGTTACAGCGTCAGATGTAGGAAGAACCACAAGCAGTTTGCATTACTAATGAAGAGGGAAACCAGGAATTGGAGCAGTGGAAGTGAGGCTGGCGTGCGCACAGAGGTTTGATCAATATGACCTTGCAAATTACATTTAGTGGTTTGGAATCTATCTCAGAAAACAGAGGAAACCATCAAAACACTTTGAGAAGGGAAGGACATCCTCAGATTTGTGTGTGTTTTGTTTCTGGTTTGTTCTTTACCGTGTTTTTTAATCACTGGAGGGTCCTGGAATAATGTACTTGAGAAGTCTAATTCTGAAGAAAGTAAGGATATTGATGTGCTATTTCGGCATAGTGTAAGGGCACTTTGGTGGGATGAAGAGATTTTTGGAGAACTTGTTCAAAAAATATTGGGGAAGTTAAATAACAATTCAAGGTGCTATTTTGGAATGGAGGATTAAAGAGAAATCAAAGACCACTCTGAGAAGTACCATATGGTTCAACCTGTGTCTTCAATTACATAAAAATGCCACCCTTCCTAAGTGACTCTGGCACATTATTTAACACATTTAAATTCAGTAACCAAAAATATAAATTGGAAATGAAGTGCCATCAGCTTTACAGACTATTAATATTAGTTGAGATAGTTCATAAAAAGTACTTAATGCAGTCAGGTACATACTATGAACTCGATAAATGTCATCTAGGTATTCTAATTAATAATATCAGGAATTGTATGTAGATAACTGCTATCATTGACCAAAAAAGAGAAAAATAGAAGACATTTCCACTTTAGGGGAAAAGAGATGATGGGTTCAATTTTGGAAATTCCAAAAAACTAAGGAAGAGGATATCCATGTGGAAATGTTCAAGATATTAGAGTGCCAATCTAATCCCAGGGAGAGTATGATAGTTGAGGACATCAGTATGATGTTAACAAAACAACAAAAATGAGGAGCAATAAAACTTAGGAGCGATGAAAAATGATGAGTCCTATGGAGACAGAGTAAAAATGGGAGAGGTAGGAGGCACCTGGCTGGCTCAGTCTGTAGAGCATGCGATTCTTGATCTCAGGTTTATGAGTTCAAGCCCCACGTTGGGTGTAGAGATTACTTAAAAAATAAAAAAAATAAAAAATAATGGGACTTGGGAGTTTGAAGAAGAACAAAGTGACCAGCAAAGATAAAAGTCAAAATAAAGTACAGCAAGATAACGGAAGAGGTCCAGTGAATTTGGGAAAAAGGAGATGAACTGAACCCTATAAAACAATTCTATGGGCTAAGGATGGGAAGCCAGAAGGCAACAGGTTGAAAGGGGTCAGAACTGAAAGAGCAGAGGCAGTGACTAGAAATTGTTCTTTCAAGGAATTCTGCTGAAGTAACAAGGAGGGGCACTAAGGAGGGGTACATGACTCAAGGAGAGTTTTGAGTGTGCGTACAAGCACATTCATGCCAGAGCAAGGTGGCTGTGTCTCTTCTTAAATGTTTGTAAATATTAGAGTTGGGATCATTTAGAGAACTAGTTCTTAGAAAAGAAGTGACTGGTGACACAAAACTGAGAAGGAATGGACTGGGCAAGGCCTCAGAGGAAGCAAGAGAGGACTGTTCTCCTCATGTGCATGAATGATGTGACTCTGAAGCAGCTCTGGCCTCCTGAAAGCAAAAGGAAATAGATTAGAAAGGTATAGATGGACATAGGTTTGAAAATTTTATTGGAGATGGAGTGGGGGGAAGTGAGATTAAAAAAACATTCCAGTTTTGCTTGAAATTATGATAAAGTCTTAATAAATGATGGAAAAGTCATCTACTAGGGGCCAGGAGCTCCGATTCTGAGAAGACCGTTGAAGGCCTGAGATCATTGTAGGCAGAAAGACACGTGAGCTGACAAAGGACAATGAATGGACTAGGGAGCTTTGACAGACATCTGGCTGAAACTTCAGACAAAAGGGTTATGATGGGCCCTAGTGTGCAACTGTGTGATTTTTCTCCAAATGGATTCGTGTTCTGGGTGTAAGAATCTAAAAAGCGAATGTTGTTACTGATGCCATGTTTTTTGGATATTCGACATTATCCTCCACAAAGAACACCAAAAATTGGGGTGAAATAGTAGTTTTGATGACCAAATAGGGCCCCGGCTGGGCAGGGAATGAACAGTTCTGGAGGGACTGAGGGAATAGAAAAAACAGAACCCTCAGGGGACTGGAGGGAATCAATGAGGTTGACCAGAAATACTCCTCATTCAGACTGCTGGCTCCTTAACCCTGGTTTAAGAGCTGATATGCACAACACTTCACCTCTGTGGCCACTGGGGGCAGCATCTCATCCAGGCTGGAACAATCCGTATCTGGACCTGGCCACTGTGTTCAGGACAGCGTACTCCTATTCCCTCGCCAGGTCAATCAGTATCTATCCTGGGATTTTTTTTTTTTTTTTTTAACTGGAAAAGGTGAGAAAGCTCCCTTTTCTTTTGGTGAGGTTCCAAGCATTAAAGTTCAGCCTCATGAGGCAATCAATATAACATTATAATAAAAACAGGTATGAGAGAAGAAGACAGAAGGAAGAAAAGAAGGAGGGAGAGAGAAAGAAAGAAAACAGAAGAGAGGAGAGAGAGGGAGAGAGAAAGAATGGTGATGATGATATTACTGCTGGTAGGGCTTCATATCCTCATTCTGAAAAAAAATACAGACAACAACAGGACTAGGCCAAAGATGCCAGGGCGCCCCCGCCCCCATCTTTGTCAGTGGGTGAGATTTCATATGCATATACTTTTTGCAAGAGCTAGGTCTTTATTTGTAGTTTAATAAAGGTAACTGAATGAAAATAAAGCTAATTAAATTATCCTCTACATTTGGAACACTTTGGTAAAGCATCCTGAAGAGAAAGTAACAAGGAACAGTACCTGTTCCCACATAAAAATAAGGAACCTTTTCTTTTTCAGTTAAATGATTATTTTCATGCATTTTTTAATTTATCCTTAAGTTGTACAGAGTCATAATAAATTAAGCTCAAAAAGGTCAAGTATTGGAGATTGTCTATCTGGTCTAATTAAACTATGAATTAGTGTTTGGTAGAGGTTAAAATTTAGGGTAGCTAAAAAGGATAATAACAGAAGTCTTGCATTTGGCCCTAACAGAAGTTAACAGTGCTTTCTTTAGGTTAGTCTTATATAGATGATTCTATAAACGTTCACTTTAGAACTTACAAGAATGACTGAAATTAATAATGTGTAGACCAAATTATCCAATTTATCAAATACTCATCATGTAGTAACTGTTCAAATATTTATTAAATGCTTACCATGTTCTAGTTAATCTTTTTACCTCAAAATACCTGTATCTACAGGTTACTTCTCCCTCTTCCTCTCTCTCTATATAGATATAGATATATAAATAAACACACACATTACATGTACATAAATAGAAACATATAAATTTGATTTTGCCAAGTTTATGGGCCTGAAAATCATGTGAATATTTATTTGAAAAACTTAAATATGAAGAACAGAAGCACTTAATTTAGCAGGCTCTCCCTTCTGGTTACTCTCACCCTTACTCAGAGTTTAGGCTTATTTCCATATCAAAGCTGAAGTATGAGGTTGATTGGCAAAGTACTCTCTTGCTAAATCTCTCAACTTCTAGGCAACTATGTCTGTATACCACTCCCTCTTGGCAAAACCTCCCTTTGAGATCAAGTCGTTGTTCCTACAAGACAGCTGCTGCTTTCAATCTCAGCTGGACCCAGCACATCATTTCTTTTAAAGCACTGAGATATTTCTCTCACGAGACTCGTAAGATTTCCAGTACAGTGAGTGAAGATAGAAAAAAGTGCCCAGAACTAAGTCCTGGGCCATTCCAACATGCAGATGTCAGGAAAAGAGAAAAACAAGTAAGGAAATCCAGGACTGACCAATGAGATGGGAAGAAAACAACCAGGCCACCTGTTGGACACGGGTCAATTAAGATGAGCACTGAGGACTGACGTTTAGACTTAGCAATATGATAGTTATTGATGATTCCACCATAAGCAATGTGAATGGAGAGATCTGGCAAAACCTGATTTGCATGGGCAAATAAGAGCAGGGTAACTGATGATCATGCCTGAAGAGAACTCATGCAAGGGAGTTTTGGTGCAAAGAAAAACAAAGAAATGCGGGCAGTACCTGATAAAGGAAGTGATGCTAAGAAAATACTGTTTTGAACGGAAGAAATAAGAGCTGGTAAGAAGGACAGAATAGAGAACAAAATGTGATAATGAGCTCGAGCAGAGAATTGCTTCTTGACGCCTTGGGCATGTGACAGAAGATAAAATTTAGTGCAGGCAGTATTTGTGGAATGAATGGAAGAATGAATAAATGAACGAATGAATGAATGAATCGTGAAATTTTCTGTTTTAACATTTACAAAAATTGTATTAAAGTTCTTATAAATAAGCAAAATAAAATGATTATCCATTCAGAGTCTTGAAGAGAGTAAAAAAAAAAAAAAAAGACCATGTTACACAAATATTAAATCAATTAGTGTTTAGTGAGCACCTCTTATGGAATGAGTAACATGTGTGACATGCAAATGAAAGAAAGGTCGAAGACACATTTGCTACCCCTTAAGGTATGCAGGCACGTAAGCTACTAAGTTGTCTATGTTATTTAGTATATTACCTATTACATAATAAATATGCTTAGCATATTTAATATTACTTATATTTATTATTGATACTAAATATTTTTATTGGTACTACTTATAATTACACTATTGTTAGCGCTATTTTTTAACCATGTGGTCAATTGCTTCATTGATTTGAAGTATAAGAACACAAACAGTGGGAACTATTATGATGCTCTGTGAAGAAGAAATCGCCTTTCCTTAGGCAGCTTCATTTATATCCAGGTTTCAAACAACTCTTAGCGTTCTGGTAATTTTTCTCTTTTGCCTAGTGTTCTCCTTGGGACTCAGAATCATTCCCCTTAGGACAATATCATTAGGAGTGTTCTTTTATTTTTCCAAGGCAATATACTGCCCAGGACACCAATTTTTCTTTAATTGTTGCTTTCTTTTTCCATTTTCCTGACACAGACATTCTACATAAAACTGTTCATGTTTAGGGGCACCTGGGTGGCACAGCGGTTAAGCGTCTACCTTCGGCTCAGGGCGTGATCCCGGCATTATGGGATCGAGCCCCACATCAGGTTCCTCCGCTGGGAGCCTGCTTCTTCCTCTCCCACTCCCCCTGCTTGTGTTCCCTCTCGCGCTGACTGTCTCTATCTCTGTCGAATAAATAAATAAAATCTTAAAAAAAAAAAAAAAAAAACTGTTCATGTTTGAGTCCATAACGGTTCAGAGCTCAGGCTCGAGTCAGGCTGGCCAGGGTCTCATATGACTATCTGTGGGGATGTTGGTACACGTATTAAACCCCCTGTGCTTTAGTGAGCTCATCTGTAAAATGAAGCTAATGATAGCACATAACTCACAGAGATTTTGTGAAGATTAAATGAGTAAATACACGTATGGTAATAGAGGAATGTATGGCACATAGTAAGTTCTCACAGAATCTTACTCATTTGTATTTGACAGAAGACTCCACATGAACTGTGTCTCACGTCCTGGGACGGACACCTTCTGTACACAATTTCACTGAAACATGAGAACTGGCTTAGGTTTGCCTCCAACCTAGAGGAGGAAAATGAGTACTACACCAAATCGTGCAGGAAGTGTAAAAAAATGGGATTCAAAGTGAAGGCTATTCATAATTGGCTATGTAAATATTGAAAGATACATCACATTTTTCATATCAAGTTTTGAGACTTCATACATTGTCATGGTTTGTACTATGACATGTGCATAGGTAATTCCTAAATTATACACATTCTTCATATAGTTCTAGGTTTATTTCCAAATATCTTCTTAATATTTCCACTTTGAGGACCTGCTAGAACATCAAGTAAAACATATCTAGAACCAGCCGCAAATTCTCACTCCATACATTTCCTACTTCCCAACTGAAGAGCCCTACTTACAGTCTTTTTTCCCCCCATCAGCATCATCACCATCCCCTTCTGTCCTTTAAATTATGAAGTCATCCTGAATTCACTTCCATGTCTATACTCACAATACCTAGATGTGTTGTGCCTGGAGAATAACCTCTAGCAAGTGGCAATTTTTACTCAGAAAGAAAGATGTGGGGCTTGTATGGGGGGGTCTAAAAAGGGTTACTTGGAATTATATGACAGCATCAATTCATGAACAAATAAGACTGGCAATGTCTAGGCACGCCTCAGACAAACATCTTGCAGTAAGTCTAAGGGGAAGACATAGACTATTTCCACAGATGTCAGAGCTCACTCAACAATTCGAAATTTAAACACATAATAAAAATCCATGCAAATGCATGGAGAAGGCCTACACTGTGCTAGAATCTTTTTCTAATTGTCATCTCACTGAATTCTTAAAACAACCTTGTGAGCTATTACTAAGCCCATTTTGCAGATTAGGAAAATGAAGTTCACGAAACCTCATCCATAGCACAGAATACCACAAAGCCATTAAAATCGTGTTTCAAAAGGTCAGTTAAGTGAGTGAAATTCTCAAAGATTTTTAAGTAAACAGTAACAAGCAAATGTTTTAAGCTGTGATACTAGAAGACAGTACATCAATGGGAAGACAGTGCAGCAAACTGCTAACAGTGATATTCTCTGGCGGGGAGGATTGAAATTTTATGCTGGGCATCAATACTTGTCAAACTATAGTTAACGAGAAGAAGTGAAGACAGAGTGGTAGGTGGGTAAGGGGATTATACAGAAGGTAACAGGGAACAATGTAGGTAGGTGGGTGGGGAGCAACAACCAGAATCAGCAAAAAATTATAGAACCACAGGCAGTGAACTAAAGAATCAGTACAAGGACCAGAAGGACATAGAACTGGGAAGAAAAAGAATGCCCTAGTATTTGAAGAATGACTAACACAGAAAATGAGCTCATTTCTTCATGGTAAGCCATGGACTCTGATGCCTAATTAAGAGAATGTTCTCCATACTATTTACTCAAATACTGCTGTATTATATTTTGCTCATATCAATTGCCTGTAATGAAGTGCCCTCCTTGTCTGACCTTGAACGAGTGACTCAGGCTCCCCACTTTCTGTAGCTGGCCCAGTAACAGGGAGCGTTGTCACATTTGAGTGGCTATGACTTTTCTTCTGAGCAACTTCAATGATGTTAATTACATAGTGATTCTACTGACATACATATATAACAGTGTGTATCTTATCCCCACAACTAGATTGTGTTTCTTAAACATCATGACTTTACCTTATGTTTCTATGTCACCACATAAAGATTTTAATGAGATGCCTTACATTGAGGTCTATTTGATAAGCATCTGCTAATTAATGTACTGACTTTTAGATGCACAAGAATTCTTCACAAGAAAAATATTGGCAGAAATAAAGACGAGATTATGTTCTCTACAAATTATTTCGATACAATTAATGTGCATGAATTTAAGATAAAACTTCACATTAAGAAAGTGTTAAAGTTGAGATTTCCATGTAATGAGTCAAGGATTTTAAAGTAATGTTTCCCTTAGTCATCATAATTCATTCCTTTATGCACATATAATATCCCATTGCTATTAATTTACAGTTACATTTTATATAAAAATATATATGTAATGAACAATTCTGACAATAAAAAGAATATATAGGCTATTATAATAATGTCTTAAATTATAGATTGTGGGAGAGTTTCCTACCTATATTTTAAAATTAAGACTATTTTTGAGAATTTTCCCAGAAGTGGCTCTCTAGTTACACCTTCACGTGTGACACGTGAGCAGCTGCATTTCCTACTTCTCTATTTGCTGAGGTCCTCCCGGTGCTATAATTTTCCCACACATTCTTCTATGACTACCTTCACATTTTAACATCTTTTAGCCTTTAACACTTAAAGTTCTTCGTAATCATATTTATATTTATTGAATTATTTATAACATATTTTAATATAAATTATTATAAACATTTCTTACGATAAGCTAGTGATTTATAAAAAGGAAGTATTCTCATACTAATGTTAGCATGGACAATGTAAATGTTTAAAGACACACGTCAAAGAACTTCTAAGAGGCACAGAGAGTAACCAAATTCATGTTTTCTGATTCCTTTTCTCATGTTCATTGCACTTATCAATGAGGTCTTGAGAATCTTAGAATATATCATTTTATAATCCTCCAGTCAGTCTCATTAACATTTTCATCTGTGTGCTTCAACTTCCTAACCAGATTAAATGCCTCTAGAGGTCAGAGATTTTATTTTAAGCTTTTGGTTTCCACAGGTTAGCAAAGTAGCAAACAAATAGGAGCCATTTGGGAAATACGTGTTGTACTTGAAAATGCTGGTAATCATTTCCAAATATTTATAATGGCTCATCAAAAAGCAAAACAACAACAGCAACAAAAATCTCCTTCAGTATCACTGATAGAGGTCAATTTCTAAAACACATACCAATACTTAGACATAGGTCAGACTTAAAAAATTTTTTTTAAAAAGCTCACATATAAGGAAGAAAGAGGAAATTATTCACATATGAGCATGTCTCAGAGTGGTCTGTTTATTATATAACTTGTTTAAAATATAGATCGTTGAGCCCCTTCTCATACGACTGAATGAGAATATCAGAGGGATAAGGATGAGGTTCTACCAGTACATTCGTATGTCCAATAAATTTCAAGGGCATACAGCTACATGTGAAGGGTAGAAATTTTCACATCATCTTTTAATTTGCTTCTAGAAATAACTAAATGGTACTAGCACATGTAGTCATTTCATTAATTTTTCTTTTCTGAACTTAAGAGTTGCGTTCAATTTATGCTAAAATCTTATATTACAATGTGTAATTTTAAAACTGTATGTTCAGTTATATAGGAGATGTGAAGGTACCTGTATTCCCGGATAATGATTTCTTTTCTAGGAATACACAGGAAATATGGCTTCATATACTGAATTTCACATTTAATGTATTTTGCTTCACTTTTAATGTATTATCCTCACAAATCTGGCAACCCATTTTTTGACTTAAAACATCTGGATAGGTCAGTCCTTAGTTTATGAATTCACCTAGATGGAAGTAACAGTGCACACACTAAAATTTAAACTGTTTTCAGGATCAAATATGTCATATCCTCTTATAAAAATAGCCAAGTGGATATTTTCTTTATATTTTAAAGATAGCTTACCTTTGAGCAATGAATGTGTGCACTGAAAATGTAGACCTACCTCAATTTAGCAAGGTTATAGCTGTATATGAAGGGTCTGTAGTAATTAATCATATAGCATTAACTTTGCTAGTCTATAAATAACATTTATATTTTATATGTGTAAAAGTACATCTTTTTGTTATTTAGATTAAATATGTGTAAAATTACATCTTTTTGGAGAAACCACTATATTCAATTTAAAATAATTCAGAAAGGTTTTGGTTTTTTGTTTTGTTCTGTTTTTTAGAAATAATGCAAACATTGGGAAAATGTCTTTTTTTTTTTTCTGGGCAGTTGTTGGCATTTGGAGACACATTTAAAAAATTAATTACCTTTACTTACTTCTGTCACAAATACCTAGTCAAATAATTTCTACTAAATTCCTCCTGTGACTGGTATGACAAAATATTAAAGCCTACAGCGGGCATTTTCTTCTGGATGCTGAGGCATTGAAAAGTATAAATGATTAAAAGACTAATTGATACAATCTGCATAATCAATAGGATCTAGGATACCAGACCCTTGCACTTTTTGTCCAACATGTATAAAGAGGAAGACAGAAGAAAAAAAAAAGTTTTGACCCTATTTGTGCACATTTAAAAGCATATATCATATAAAATGACTTTATATGATCCAGACTCAATACTTTGTCTGTTAATACACTAAGTTCTAAGGTCAGATGTTATGAAATATATATAAAGTTGCAGGAACACATAGTGTCTGCAAAGGTCAATTAGTATAACCTTTAAGATATTTTCTGGAATAACTGATTAATGTCAACTAATATAAGAATGAAGTGTAAGTAAATGTGTGATTTGAGCAACAGTGAGAAAACATTTATTTCATTTTACTGTCTAAGTAAAGCAGAGTACTTTAGAGAAATTGGGCTGTTATACTGTTTTGTACTTGAAAACTGATAATCTATTCCATTGCCTCTGGTAAAGCTGACCTTAATAACTTAGAAAATGAGTAGATATCCTATTTATAATGTCGGGGAAAAATCGAGGATAACAAAGCATTTTGATGAAAATGTTTGTTATTACATTTATGCAAAACCAAAGTTAACAGAATACATGAGCTAAGGTGTTCTAATGACTTTGCGTATTCTGTATGTGCTGGAATGATCAAGAAGGTCATTCAGCCCCCCAAATCTACCACGAGTGTTCAATGCCAAAAACAGATGCACTAATTCTTTTCTACATATTATTTAATTAAACAAAAATACCAATAGAAGTATCCTATAATCAGACATCCGTATCTCAGTATGAGCTTTTTCTCTGAATATACTGGCAGCTATCTGAGATTATTCCTCTAGGAAAAAAGATGAGGACAGTAGAAAGGAATAAGGCAGGAATGTGTTACTCATAGACAAGGCATAGCATTAGTGGGTTCTCAGAATTACATTACAGAGCTGAGTTCTGGGAATATTAGTTTCCTCATAAATTTGTTTTTTGAGGTTTCATATTCTATTTTCTAAGGGTCCTGTAATCTCTTGGAGGGCTTAACATCTGAGGGAAAAGAAAAAAAAATAGGTTCTTGAAATATTTTGATACTCTTGATCCTCTTAAGAAGAGGAGAGAGTTGGGAGTAAGCAGGTGCCATAGCTTCTGCTAAGCAGGTGATTACTACGCTCCTCTCGATACAGCCGCAGGCTGCATTAGTTATCATCCATGAAGGAACCAAGGATGGACTCCTATCCAGAACCATAGTACAGAATGGTTTTCACTCTTACGGTTCACCCAGAATTAAGCCATAAGTACCAGTTCACACTCCTTTCAAAGTCTTAAAATGGGAATTCCTCAAAAATTATTTTGTAAATGTGATATACACAGATTAAACGGTTCATTGTGGACATTTTGTGACTACCTTATTTTTAATACTAGATATCATTTTACACAATATATAGATAGTATAAATCTATATATGTACTCTATAGCATTTGGATCAAACCGAATGAAAGACTTTCAATATATAGGAATCCTCAGCAAGCTACAGAATACCACGATTAGCCCTGGAGACTAGACATACCATAGGGTCTATGTTTTTTTTCAGAGAAGTCAGAAATGACATTTTGTAGCGAAAAATCAACAAAGGAACAAAGTGTATTGAGAAAGATATGAAAAAAAAAAAAAAGTAAGTTAGGGCTTTGAGAAAGAACAACAAACGTCTCTGGTCTGGACTATCACAGCTATTCTGATGATTTGTAGATGGCTGAGTTACCCAGAGAATCCGTACACAGTAGACATCCAACAGTGATGCTGAAACATTCTTAGAGAAAGCCAGAAGGTCTGAGAAGACACAATCTCTCTCTCTCCTCACCCTTAATACCACCATGAGGAAGGGAAACAAAACCTAAAAGTTAAGGATTTTTTCTTTTGGCAAAGGTGAGGTGGGGGAGGCTTTCCATTTTTATGTACAATCTATATTGCCAATGATAGATACTGTAACTAAAATAGTTTTTTTAAAAGATATTTTTAATGGAGAAAGAATAACATGAAGTTGATGGCAAAAGATTCTACCAGGATTAATATATACCAAAGATAGATATGAAAAAGACATCTTAGATCCTTGCTGTACGCGTGGAATTCGCAAATTCTTTTGTACCGAAACTCTTCGCAAATCATATGGCTCTGGGTTATGCATAAACAAAGAATGTGTATTTTATTCTTGCCATTCCAGAAGCAAGAGGGATGTAACAATGAGCAGACCTTCTAAAACTGTATGCCAACAAATTAATGCACTAATAAATACATAAAGACATTAGAACATTAAACCAATTAATACAGTTTTACAGAGGTGTGACTGTATTCGTTTCCTTCACTGAGCACATACCAGGTACAATACTGGCCAACAGTAGACAATGAACAAGCCAGAAGAGCCTCTTTTCTCACGGAGTTTACAGACTCAAAGATCACAGTCATATTACTACAAGACCATGTTTCTGGAAGGATAAGATGCAATAAGGTAACATTTCTGAGCCTCCTCTGGCTCATTTCTGAAGTAGAGGGTTTGGAATAATTATGCACACTTCTAACTCTGTGATCCTATAAATGCTGTAACTATGATGATGATGAAGTGGACTAGAGTAAATTAAAGGAAACACCTTTTCTTCCTTTTCCATTAGCCCCCTCACTGAAAAACTTAGAAAACATCCCTTTAAATTTCCCTGACAACAGCTGTTTTTTGCTGACAAGAAAGTGGGGCTGAACCTATAGAGACAACCTATCTAGCACTGTTCTTAAAAGAAACCATAATAAATAGTGTTTTTGGTAAAATGCCAGTAAAGTATCATTAAAATAATCTTAAATTAGATAAATTCAATTGGGAGTTATTTTATATGAATTTCCATTTTATTTTTTTTTAAAGATTTATTTATTTATTTATTAGACAGATAGAGACAGCCAGTGAGAGAGGGAACACAAGCAGGGGGAGTGGGAGAGGAAGAAGCAGGCTCCCAGTGGAGAAGCCTGATGTGGGGCTCGATCCCGGAACTCCGGAATCACGCCCTGAGCCGAAGGCAGACACTTAACGACTAAGCCACCCAGGCGCCCCTGAATTTCCATTTTATATACACAATCCAATTATATTGTTGCTTAACTATTGCATTGTTCTATGTATCTCTTTTGTCTTTTCTCTCTTAACTCCCACAGTCAGTGAGTGTGAAGTCCCTGTCTCAGCTGACATCTTGCTTTTATTTTTACAGTACTAAACACTGTGTAGGGTACATAATGCATATTTAATAAATACTTATTGAAGTGAATATCATCCTTATTGAGCACACTTATTAAACCGAGTAAAATACTTATTGAAGTGTACAATCCTTCTGGGTTATACATTTATGCTAACAAAGTAAATAAAAATTTTACCTTGATAAAATTAAATGTTATCTCTCCCTGATAGAATTATACTTGGTATTTCTTTCTTTTTATTTGTAATTTTTCTGAATTTTCCAAGGCATTTTCAAATATAAAACTATTGCTTATATAATCAGAAAAAAAATTATATATTACTTCAGGAAAATCCCTCCACAAAATTATGGGAATATATTTAAGTTAATGGTAATATACTTAGCACTAAAAAAGATATATACATATATGTAAAAAATTTTAGCATAGTGCATAATACATGTTAACTAGTAAGTGAAGAGAAGATATACAAAAAATTATTTTCAGAAACATTTTAAAAAATAATATATTTTTACCACTTTAAAGATTTCTTAATTAAACCCATTAACTGAATAAAATTATTACAAGTGTTCATCATCCAGGTGGTTCCAAATAATGGATAATGAAATCAGTAGGATAATGTTAAAGTGTTCAGGCCGAGGGGCAAAATAAATTATTTCAGGAGAGGAAGCACACGGTATTGTACAGGTCAAGAAATGTGTCTGATAAACTATTCTCAGTCCTTTTTTGAAATAAGGAAATAAAATCCACATCCGTGTTTAACACTGACTCTCTCCATCAGATTTACTGTTGTATGAGCATCACTGCGATGGAAGGGAAAGTCTTTCAATGCCTTAGAAAAGCTCACTTTGAAAAAATCATTAAACATCAGTTAAGACAAATTCATCTTTATATCCCACTGTCCAAAACCAATAGTCTATATCGGTATTCTAAGGACAAGATCCCCCAAAGCCACTCGATGTAACAGCTCCCCAGCGACTCAGAGACTCCCTGAGAGTTGGTGCGCCTCTAACTCTGCTCTCACGCCCAGAAAGGCAAAAAGATGAAGGATGAAATGCTCAGAAAGATTTTTAAGGGCAAGGTAGTAACCACCCCTGTGATCAAAGATCAGTTCACTCCTGTCTCGCTCACTTAGCAACTTAGGTTTTGACCTGTAATAGGAGGAAAATGAAAGTCAATGGAAAGTGGAGTCCTGAAATCAGAATAGACATTATCTGTGGCTTCCTTGCAACTTTTTCCCAGATATGGAAAGTCTTCAGAAGCTGAAATTTAGGATAAGCAGAAATATGCATTCCTTTTGATTCTTTTCATAAATCTTCCTTCCTTTCTATTGTGCCTAAAAGAAACTTATTCCAGAAGATGTAAATCTTTATGTATTTAAATAGCCTAATGTGCTTTTATCTGATCACTCTAAATGGAAGTTGGATTAAAAATATATATATATATATTTTTTAAAGATTTTATTTATTTGACAGAGAGAGAGACAGCCAGCGAAAGAGGGAACACAAGCAGGGGGAGTGGGAGAGGAAGAAGCAGGCTCATGGCGGAGGAGCCTGATGTGGGACTCGATCCCATAACGCCGGGATCACGCCCTGAGCCGAAGGCAGACGCTTAACTGCTGTGCCACCCAGGCACCCCCATGGATTAAAAATATTAATAACATCATGTCTTTTACACATTTGGCACTCAATAAGTATTTGTTAGATAACTAAATAAATCATCAAAGAGGCAAGGAAGTGAGGTCTACTATTTAAGTCATTATAAAAATAAAAATGCATTTTATATTTAATGTATATTCTTACAGCAGTATTAATCTATGCAAGTGTTAATCTTGGTTTATAATACGTAGCATATGACATAAAAGATTAGCTAGTTGAAATGGTGTTTACTCACATATTGCAGACTACAATGAAAATAATCTTGTAAATGCTAAGTATATTGCCCTCGTTTTTGCCATCTGGGTTTCATAAAGGAGTTATCCAAAAGCTACAAGAAATCATATTCTAAGATTTATGGACATAGTTCTCTACATATGGTAGCTTTCCTGAACCAGAACATAGCAGAGAATGAAAAGGTCTGTTTTATGAGCCAGAACCGAACTCCAGCCACTGCTGGTATATCAACTTCACTCCAGTTACTTGATAATACAAGGCCACCATGGTGCCTGCAGTCGTTTCATGCTCAGTGAGCCTCATGGGGCTCGGAGAGCAGTCTATTTTTCCAAATGTCATCTTCCAAGTTACCACTTACATTCATAAGCTGGTTGTAGAAATGATAAATCCATTGGACTTTCTAGGATTAAAAATTAGGCTAATACACATAAAGAGTGCTATAACTATTTATTGTAAATATCTTAAATTTTAAGAAATACTTACTGAAATGGAAACCTTTTTCTAAACAACAAAACATACTAAAAGTATTTGGTTTCCTAATGATTAGCCTTTAATTAAGTACAATAACATTATACTGATTTGAATTACATTTTTCCTCCTTTTCTTGGTCATTGCTATGGAGTACAGACACACAAGTTCTTATGAGAAAAAGGCTAGTCACCGCCATTTTAAAAATGGTGACTGGACAATATAAATATGTTGTTTGGATTAAATGGAGGATTATATAAAACATCTGTATTTTGAAATGCACCATAAACTAAGAATTGCCTAAAAGGAAACACTGTTTGTTCCTAGTCTTTCATTAACTTTGAGCAACTATCCTTTTATTTCATGACTTTATGACTAACAATAGTGTTCTCTCTCTAAATGTAATTGGATGTATTAAATAAACTGAAATATTTCCTATAGTATTCTTTGGTATGTATATAATTTTTTTAAAAAACACATTTTTGGGGCACCTGGGTAGCTCAGTTGGTTAAGTGTCTGCCTTCAGCTGAGGTCATGATCCCAGAGCCCTGGGATTAAGCCCCGCATTAGGTACCCTGCTCAGCCAGTAGTCTGCTTCTCCCTCTGCCTCTGCCCCTCCCCACCTCTTCTGAGCAAGCACACGTGCACACTCTCTCTCTAAAGTAAATAAATAAATAAATAAATAAATAAATAAAATCTTTAAAAAAACACATTTTTGAAGAATAATCTAATGAAAATCAAATGACACAAAGAATATGATACTGATCTTCAAAAACATTATATAATATTTACTTCTGATAAGTAGAGAAATACATGGGGATATCCTATCAGATATGCCAAACAAAAGCAAGCAAAAATACACATATGAACATTTGAAATAAAGCAGAGTAAGAAAAACACCAAAATGTAGTTTATACATTATATGTTAGTATATAATGTATATATAGAAAATTTGTTTTATTCTCTTTTATAATAATGAATGTTATGAACTAGTCATATTCTCATATTTTTTCCTTTTTTTTTTTTTTGCTGAAAGATGGTACAAGGAGAAGTTGATGGGGAAAAAATATCAAAGCGAGAAGTAAAAAAGTTTTTTAAAAAGTTATACTAAAACAAAAACTTTAAAATTAATTATTTTCATTTCATTCATTGAACTAATTTTTCCTGGCTAATGTTTTCAGCCAATAATGACAAGTTAAAAATCACTGTGAACAGAAAGCTAATGGTCAGTGAATATGCAGATAAGAGAAACCATTTCACAGTATTTGCATTTTAAAATTCTTGATGGTTTCAAAGCTTCAATTATAATTACATTTTAGTTATATTGAATAATTAATTATTAAATTAGTAAAATTTAAAGTTTTTTTTCTCAATTCATTAATATGAAGTCAGAATTAAAATAACCTATTAAGTGCCTAAAATATAGAGGGTGGATTTTTGCTTAAAAATCCAACTAGGAGAGAGAATACAAGGACACAGGAAATCTCTGAGGAGAAGCTTCTTTCCTCCCCTTCCTTATGGACATCAGCTAAAAGCTGATCAAGGCAATACAATTCCCACAGAATTAATTTAGCTAGGTCCAATTTTCCTCAGCAATATAACCATGGAACCAGCATTATGCAGCTGATTATATGTTTATATATAAAAAAAATTAAACCTTAAAGTTTGGCCCACTGAATAACTCACTAACTAAAATCACCGATGCCTAAGGATTTATTTAAGGAGCAAATATGCCATTATAAGTAGATACAATAATTCAAATTAGTTAACTCAAAATTGTTTTCAGATAACTAAATAAGGCCCACTAATATCATACAGTGAGTACTCCACAGTTTGTAAATAAAGTTTCTAGCAGAGCTACCTAAGAAGAGAACCACAAAATCAGAGTCACAAACTTGGCTTCAATCTTTAGCTAAATGTGTTGATATTGGACAAGAATATTAGGAACTTTAGTTTCCTTATCTGTAAAACAGAAACATTGATAGTTATATTACGGCGGTGGTGTAAGTCTTATAGGAGACAACTCATTTAAAATATCTTTGGGGGCGCCTGGGTGGCACAGCGGTTAAAGCGTCTGCCTTCGGCTCAGGGCATGATCCCGGCGTTCCGGGGTCGAGCCCCACATCAGGCTCCTCCGCTATGAGCCTGCTTCTTCCTCTCCCACTCCCCCTGCTTGTGTTCCCTCTCTCGCTGGCTGTCTATCTCTGTCAAATAAATAAATAAAATCTTTAAAAACAAAATAAAATAAAATAAAATAAAATATCTTTGAGTACTTAGAGCCTCCCCCTCCAAAATATGAAATAAAACAAAAATATCTTTGAAAACAGTGAATTATTAAACAAATCTTCAATTTCATTGTTATATACATGGTTAATATAAATATGATTTTATCGTTCCTTTACAATAAATATTTTAACTATAATAAGATATTAATGATTGCTTTCATTAATATTTTTTCTTTATTCTTTGTTAATTTAAAAAAAATAGGGATTATTGGGAATCGCAAGTCTTAAAATTCTCAACAGACTGACAGGCATAATTTATTTTATCATGTATACATTTTTCTATTTAAAAAGAAATCTTCAAAATCACAAGGCAATCACGAAGAGTTGAACTTGAAATCTAGATGACTGTTTTTAAAAATATGTCCTAAACGGAATTCAAATTCCTCACCCAGGAATTAAGTAATAAAAGACAGCCATCTCAAATCTGTATCCTCTCCCTTTCCTGTCCTTAGCCCCATTCTGTTCCCTTCCATACTTTTAAAAGACAAACAGCAGGAATCCATACACAGAACAGGAGCTTCGGAGGAGAAGAGGACATCTGTGGAAGACAGAGGCTGGCCAAAATGGATCTTTTCAGGGATCGAAGACTTGAAGAAATCCATAAATGTAGAAATGTCGATCTAGAGCTCAACCCTGACTCTCAGAGCTACTGTTGATGTCCTCCTGATTCCTCACTCAATGATATCATCTGAGCTTCTTTTAAGCAGAAGCTACCAAATATGTATATGAAATCAGAGGGGGCCAACACTGAGGATTATTTAAATAGCTTCAAATGCAAACAACAAAAAATTGAAGGTGGTCAGTTTCTTTGAGGGCCCACCATGTACTGCTCTCCAATGCAGCGTTCCTCAATGGGCAAGCTCCTGATTAAGAAAACCTGTTCTCGGTACATGTGATAGAAAGAAAAATCCAAACTTCCATTCCCCCACCCTCAACCCTTGCCAAAAAGTCCTAATAATCCCTGAAACCTGTGAATATGTTACCTCACATGGCAAAACAGACTTTGCAAATGTGTCAATGTTGAAGGATCTTGAGATAGAGAAATGAACCTAGACTATCCAGGTGGGCAGATTCTAATCACAAGGGTCCATAAAAGAAAAGGGTCTTGGCCAGAGAGATACAGCGTCACTGGATTTGAAAACGGAGGATGGTGGGCCTCTAGCAAGGAATGTGGATGTCTTCTGGAAGCTGGAAAAAGCAAGAAAGTAGATTCTCCCCTGGAGTGTCTAGAAAGGAATTGCCAACACTTTAATTTTACACTGATGAGGCTGCTTCTGGACTTGCACATAACTGTAGGATAACAGACTTGTGTTGTTTGAAGCCCCTAAACTTGTGGTAATTTGTTACAGCAGCAATGGGAAACAGTTACGGTGCAGAGCTGTCATGACCCCTGTAGGATGACCAGCATCCTTACCCCTTTAGTCTAATGCCAGGAGCGCTTCCCGGTTATTGTTACAACTGAAAACACCCTCTCATGTCTCCAAATGCCTGCCAGGCTGTGCAGAACTAGCCTCTGCTGAGAACCTCTGCATTAATGAACACTTATTTATAATACAAACTGGCAATGACATAACTAGATTCTAATGTATAAATTCAAATCTTTTGACAAACCTTTAGAAGTCACCTTTGATGCATGTGTAGGCCTCATTTCCTATCATAAATAAAATTGCTGAGTCAAACCCATTTCACACTATATTGTTTACATCTTTCAATGAAATCTGTGTGCTAAGCAATTTTATTTTTAACTCTCTGGACAATACCAATTCATTTATCAGGACAGGCATTAAGAAGCCATCGCTAGGAGGGAATCCAGTGGAGACCCAAAGGAAAGAGAGAAATTTGACTCTAAAAAAATATGAACACTAGTTAAAACTATTTAAAATTAAATATCACATGATGAATTTGATCATTAAAAGCCCAATTCTGAATTTGTGTCGAATCTTAATTTTGTATAGGAAATAAAGAAATATTTATTTTATTCTACCACGTAATTAAGCGAAGAATCCTACTTTGCTATTTCAAAACGCTGCAACTAGCATTTTTTAAAATATTAAACTATCTACAATATATGTATTTCAAATTTAAACAGAACTTATGTTAATATTTTTTTAATATTTAAAATTATGTTATGTTAGTCACCATATAGTACATCATTAGTTTTTGATGTAGTGTTCCATGATTCTAACACCCAGTGCTCCATGCAATACGTGCCCTCCTTAACACCCATCACCAGGCTAGCCCATCCCCCCACCCCTCTCCCCTCTGAAACCCTCAGTTTGTTTCCCAGAGTCCAGTCTCTCTCATGGTTCATCTCCCCCTCCAATTTCCCCCCCTTCATTTTTCCCTTCCTTCTTATTTGTATATTTTTTCAAATAGTGAGACTTGAAGCAAGCTCTAATAAGCAACTCAATTTTAAAATAACACACTGAGTATTAGCTACCCAGTTGAAAATTTGAACTAAGAATGCTGGAGTGAAAACTGTTCGGTTTGTTTTGTTTTGTTTTGTTTTCTTCTTAAAATACATATCATATAAACAAGAATGAATGTGATAGCTTAAAAATTACTCATCATATCTTACTGAAGGTAAGTACCACAGAAAGAATGTAATTGGAGCTTCAAATTTTCAAAAATTTAAAAATTTAACGAGATTAACGTAGATCAGATTAATATGGGTCTTGGCACAACTGCCTCTTTTACTAGTTTTAAGAATTCAGGCTATCCTCCATGGAAAAGTAAAACTAACAGAGCTCAGCAGAAAAAACTAAAATGATGTTACATGCTTTGTTTCAAACCTGGATATAAACAAAATACTTTATGTGATAATCTGCTTAAATATTTATTATTTTAACTATAAATAATAAATCTATCATCTCATAAAAATACACACACTCTTCACTTTTTACAGGAATGGGCAACACATTCTATTTTCTAAATAATTTATTCTCTATTAATCAGATAGAAATAAAGATCACCTCATATCCACTTTGTACTAAGAATAAATAGCACTTGATCCACACTTTGAAATATCCTTAATCAGCTTCAAGCAATATATAGTTCAGGAAAGAAACACTATAATTTTATTTATTGCAATCCTTATTATGCAGTCAGATGGTTTTCATCAGAAAAGTCTAATACACTTTCATCTTCACAGAAAAATATAAAATGTCCTTTGAAATCAAACAGACCTTCCAAAGACATCAGTCAGTCCATTGTGAAAATATTACAGCTTTGTCACTGTCGCCCAAGAGATTTCTGTCAGTCGCCAATCTGGTGTCACTATAGCATTACAGCTGGGGTATACTATCAATGCCTGCTGTGTCCTCTGGGAAACAAAGCTGTGCTGGTTGAACTTTATGATTTAGTCCCAAAGGCAGAAGAACAAAGCTCTGAAAAACAGACAGGACACCTTCTTCTTCTAACATTCTAAAGAGACAAGATAGAATCTATTTGCGACTCTTTGGTGTATTATAGATTAAATTGAATATTAAACAAATTTATCTGGTTCATAATTAGTATTAGCTGTCTCTTTGTGTGTGTTTCAACAAATTACATTGTTTTAGGATTTTCAAAGGTACCTGTTTATTTTTAACGTGCTCCTTTTTGCCTTACGGAGCAGTTACCAGCCTAACAATGATTTCCCTCTATAAAAATGCAGGTAAAAGGAATAAAGCTTTTCCCTTTCTATTCTTAAAAGTGTAGTCCCAAAACCATTTCTGAGGCCAAGTGTGGTATTTCAAATTTTATGATAAAATATTAAATGAAAAAAATCAATAACAATTTCTCTTTAAAATGTCTACTCTTACTATCATTTTACTATTACCGTTTCAAAGATAACAAAAATCTAGGCTTAGAAACAGTTACTTGGGTGAGTTTAAATGTACTTTTTTTTTTCAAACAAAGTTTTATATATCTATAGTCTACTTCCAGGGAACATATATTGTTGCATGGATCATAATACTTTTATTTTTTTCTATAAGTGGCTGGATATTGCATATCTTGAACCCTGAATGATCAGGGCTTTTTCTTTTCTTTTTTTTTAGGTGATTTATAAATTTATATTTTTAAGGTCTTATTTAAATTCCAGTTAGTTAGCATATAGGACATTACAGAGAACAAACTGATGGGGTTTTTTTTTCTTACCCATTATATTTCCCTTAGACTTAACTCAGCCACTTAGAAAAGTCTACCACACTGACCTGTTACCTCAAAAATCAGTGCCTCACCATCAATGACTATATATTACTTACTAGGGTAAAGGAAATAGAATTGTTTTCTAGTAGCTAAACAAATGTGAAGAAATAAACCAATCAGCACACAAATATTTTGTTTCTACTAAATTCAGATGTGCCCTTTGCTATTAGTATTAAATCTTTGCTATTAGTATTAAATCTCAAAACATATGCCAAGTGATTCTTAAAATATTTAGAGTTAATAGAAAGCATTGAGGAAGAAATTGCCTAATTATTTGGAAATAGAAACAAATTAAGTTCATGTATACATAAACCATTTTCCTCTTAATTTATAACTGATCAGCTCTGTTCTAAAACTACATATCATATATATTTATATTATAGCCACAACTTTAATACTATGTAAAGAAATGAAAAAATTAAAGAGCCTAAATTACAAACTGCCTCATAAAATTGAACAGTTTTTCTTGCTTTATTCAAATACTCAGTAAAGTCAAAGGATGAAGGGACTTCCTTGGTTTTCTTATTTTATATTTGACCGTAACTAGTCCCTATAAGGTTTTAGGACTTAGGGATTAAGGTTCTGCCTATTTGGCAAAAACACATGCAGAGCGCACTGAGAGCTCCCAAAGGCCGCAGTAAGATGCTACATTTTCAGAGAACACCCAGTTTGCCAAAGTCTTAAAATATCAAGAGGTAATCAATTTTTCAACTCTTTAAGATTACTCCCTGAGTTGAGTGAGATCTCTGAGGTTTGCTTGAGTTGGTTTTCTCTATCTGTAAATCTGAGTAATGTACTGATTTGCAACTAACAAATGTGTGTGTGTGTGTGTCTTACTTTCCAGAACTGCTTGTAAGAACCAGGGATCTTCTCCGTGACGTGATTTTGTGTCATGGCTCAAAAACCTGTCTGCACGGGATAGGTTCCCAAATCAGACAGAATTCCTAACATTACAGAAATAAGTTACTGTGGAGTAAATCAATTCTAGAATGACTTCAAGTCACTCATATTTTAATGTGTTCCAGTTGCACATTAGCCGAGATTGAGATCAAAATACAAGATTGACAGTCCACACTGCACTCTCCAATCTGGTAGCCACCAGCCAGATGTGGCTACCGAGCACTCAAAAGGCAGCAAGGACTGGAAATGTAAAATATGCACCAGATTTTGAAGACAGAGTGTGAAAAAAAAATCCGTAAAACATTCCACTTATTATATTGAAATGATAACATTTTGGAGGTACGGATTAAATAAATTATTAAATTAATGTAATCTTTTCTTAACACTTTTTTAATGTGTTTACCAGAAAACTCAAATTACATATGTGCCTCACATTATTATTTCTACTGGAAAGGGCTAGTCTACATATACATTTGAAAAGCTGATAAGAATTTAGGGAGAAAGGGGCATTAGGCCAGGGTAAGCATTCAAGAATACCACCAAAAATAATAATAAACAAACACTGGTGTTTGGTAATTCTATGGCCATTTGAAGCTTTTGCTTTGTTTGCTTTTTGTTATTTTATTTTATTTTTTTAAGATTTTATTTACTTGACAGAGAGAGAGCACAAGCGGGGGAAATGGCAGGCACAGGGAGAGGGAGAAGCAGAGTCCCTGTTGAGCAGGGAGCCCATGTGGGGCTGGATCCCAGGACCAGGAAATCTAAAGCTGAAGTCAGCTGCTTAGCCACTTAACAAACTGAGCCACCCAGGTGCTCAGTTTTTAAATAACATACTAATTTAATGGTCAAATAGGAAACAGCATGCGACAGAAGAACAGGGTACTAGTTCTCATTCCTGGCTACATGTTAAGATTCATCCTGGAAACTTTTGGAATACCCATGCCTGAGCTCTCCACCTACAGATCCTGATTTGTGGTCCAAACTGGGACACAGAAGCTTTTTAAAATAACTCCCTGGGTGTTTCTACTATAAATCAAAAATTGTGAACCATTATACACTAAACATTGAAAGGGAAAGTAAACTTATATTCCACAGATTCACAGAAAGACTGTGGAAGGAGGGCTTACCAAAAAAAAAAAAAAAAAAAGTTTGAGCCACAGCTTTACTCAGAGCAAAAGAACAAGACTGAGTGAGGCATTTGCTCCATCTGATGAGCCAGTTCTGATTCTTTGAATGTTGTGTTGTTGAGAAAGATTCGGAAGGTGCATCAGACCTGGCAAGAGTAGGTCTATGATTGATCAGCAATGTCTTCAATAGGGAAACAGCGGGAAATGGTGTTAACAGTTTCAACAATTTACCATCCAGGTTTACATACTCACTTATCTGATTCCTGACTATTTTTATCCTCATGAATGTCAGACCTGAACTGAAAGTAATTTATAATTCATTCCCAACCCCGATAACCACCACGGGGCCCTTTAAAAGCTCTTCCTGGATACCTTTCCTCCCAATCTGCATAAATGGCAAGTTTTCATATCTCCAGTTGCCCGGTCCAATTATCCCCTTAGCAGGTGCTCTTCGGACCAGTCGCCAGCCAGTCACCTGAGTACTTTGCCCTAATTCAAGACCCTCCACAGTGCTTATTCCTAGGGATAGTCTCCTTTTTTACTTATTTGTATAAAGAGTCTCCACAACCAGAGGTAACATTGATGAGATAAGGTAAGTCTTTCTCTGGTTTACTGCCACGTGCCTAAAAAATGTACTGGCACAAAGAAAACACTGAATGAAGATTTACGGTATCACCGAATTAAAGAACAAATGAGTAATACCTTTTTAGGGACTATGGACTTTGTAGATGGATGCTTTATTCAAAAGGAGGCTAATTTTTCAAAATAACCTTAAATATTATAATTTGTGACTTATTTGCATTGTTCTGAAGTGAATTATACTTTCTGGTAAAGGAAGATCTTTAGAAGGGTTTTCCTAATGTCAACCTCTAATTTATTGAAATCTTATGTGAGTATATTTATAGACAAACAGTAATGATTTGAGGTGCTGATTTTTTCTTCTGGGATCACAGACCTTCTAATATTTACTTCTGAATGCTTGACTTTGAGCTATTTCACTTATGATGAAAACTGTACCAGGTAAGTGAGCTAAAGCTATAAAAAGATGAAATCCAAATTGGCAATTTTGCATCTTCTTAGAAATACAAATATAATGTAATGAGAGATAACAATGAAAACTGGATAAAATCTGAAATTTTATATGATCTTAATCTGCATTACTGTGATTACTCCATAGTTATTTCAATTACAAGTTATTGAACTCCTAATTCTTTCTAAATCTTGGAAGTCTTTCGAAGATAACAGAAATTGTCAGTCACATAGGAAAATACTACTTTTGGTAAGTAACCAGAAAAAAATCATTGTACTCTGACTTTAAGTTAAAATAATCCATTGCCAAATGTTTTATCTTCAAAAATATTATCTAGCTTGATTAAAATACACACGAGGGGCACCTGGGTGGCACAGCGGTTAAGCGTCTGCCTTCGGCTCAGGGCGTGATCCCGGCGTTATGGGACAGAGCCCCACATCGGGCTCCTCCGCTATGAGCCTGCTTCTCCCTCTCCCACTCCCCCTGCTTGTGTTCCCTCTCTCGCTGGCTGTCTCTATCTTTGTCGAATAAATAAATAAAATCTTTAAAAAATAAAATAAAATAAATAAAATAAAATAAAATACACACGAGTCTCCATATACACCACTTTTATGTTAGAAAGACACAATATAACATGCCAACAAAGTAGAGTTATGAATGAACCCCTTTAAGACTTTGCTTTCCTCTATCTTCATTGGAATCACTACACTGATATGGGATGAGGTAGATTTTGGAAGTCACCTGCAAGAGGTGAATGAAAGATGAGCGAATGATTTGGGAACTTTTTAGACTATCAGCATTAATAGCAAACAACTGCTGTGATAAAATACTTTTGAATGACAAAAAATTGGGAGACTATAGGGAAAATTTTTAAAGAGTGAAGTATTAAATATGATTATATAAATATATAAGTATATATAAAATACGTTTACAAATTTTACCAAGCAAATATGCAAGGATTTCTTAAAGGGAAGTGCTGCCAATTCAAATTCCATTGGTTAAACCACAAACTCCTACTTGTATTTATACATTGGTGTGACCCTTCCATATTTGCTGGACCCTTAGTTTCACCTCATAAGTACATGCTTCATTCCTTTATTAATCTTTCATATAGGCCCAAGTTCTTAAAATAATGCCTCAAATTTCTTATCACATGGTCTTTCAGTCCACTTAATGCCATCAGGCTATTTCACTTACCCAAAAGAAGGTGTTTAAAAGTCATAAAACATTTATTATTGCTGATAACCCTTACTAGAAATAAACCATCCTATTTGTCCCAAATCAATAATCCTACAAAGATACAAAGCGTAGTAGGATTGTCCCCTATACTCTGCCTGAACTTAGTGTCAAAGAAAGGCAAGTAGAAAAGAATAAAAAATCCAAAGGAAAATCCATTTAAAGCACTAACTTAGACCTAAGTACTAAAAAACACTGACATACATATGCCATAGCTTCTACTCCCAGCTCCCCCATAGATAATTAAACACTACACAGATGCCCTCCAGCTACTGAAAGAGCTAGAGTCCTTCCATCGAAACAATTAAGAGGTGAAACAGAGTCAATACTGAAGTACCAATCACATGCTTTAGTTTTTGGAGTTGCACATTTTTTTGAAAGAGAATTGTAGAATTAGGGGTAATAGAATAATTTTGTCAAACTATCCAAGAAATCCACTAAGAGACATCAATATTTCTTTACCTCAATCCCCATTCTCTACGTGAACCGGTAAGGCTGCAGGGCTTTAAGGTCACCTGCCTTTATCCACCCTGGCTCTGCCTGTGAGTAATAAGTACGTGATTCATGGCCTTGTTGGATTTCAACCAGTGAGAGAAAGTATCAAAGAGAATGGCCCACAGTAAAGCACCTTAATGTGATAATTGAACTACTAGATAAGATAGATGAAGTGATTATTGACTATGAGAAGCTTTCAATTCAGTAGAAAATGACTTTGGATAAGAGGCCTCCAAAGTTACAGAGAGAGGTTATGTTTTGGCTCTTTAAATAATGGTGAGTTAAAAAAAAAAAAAAAAGACAATGAGTGCATATGCTATAATAAATGAGCACAAAACTGTTTCATTTTTCTCAAAATGAATTTGAAATGCTTTTCTTTAATTTTAAACACATGTATGTACATACACAGAGTTCTGTCAAATAGAATTATGAGAAAGCAGCCAAATTTCTTATATAAACTATTTTGAAACTATCAAAAATTGCAGGCTAAAAAGGTTTCCTCCCAAAATGCTGAAATTCATTCTGCATTAAATATATTATCAAGGAACGCCATTTATTTTTTTTTTTTATATAGTATAAACGCTTAAGGACAATGTTTTGGGGGTTTTTTGTTTATTTTTAGAAATCACTTTTCTTATTTATTGTTTGTTTTTGAGAGAGAGAACACACATGCAAGCAGGGGGAGGGGCAGAGGGAGAGAGAGAATCTTAAACAGGCTCCACACCCAGCACTGAGCCACACTTGGGGCTGGATCTCATGACCCTGAGATCATGACTTGAGCGGAAATCAAGAGTCCGACCCTTAACGGACTGAGCCACCCAGGCGCCCCTATTGTTCTTACTTATTAATTGCCTTGTCAGTTATTGAGTATTCTATGCCTTGTGCTGGGCTTCATGTCAGGTAGAAACTGGTATTTAAAACAATTATGGGACAAAACATATTTTGTCACCTTTCTTCTCTGCATGTATGATGGGTCATTCACCCAACCACTGATTAAATTAAAACTTGTCTTTTGAAAACAAATGGACTGATAAGCTACATGTTTTATGCTACTAATATTGACTCAAAATTATGCTTTGATTATTTAATGATCTCATTGTTTATTTCTGATCACAAAGGATTTTTTTTTTTAGTTTTTGTTTTAATTCCAGCTAGTTAATACACAGTGTTATATTAGTTTCAGGCGTACAATTCAGTGATCTGACATCTCCACACATCCTCTAGTGCTCATCACAAGTGCACTCCTGAATCCCCATCACCTTTTAACCCATCCCCCCCACCCCTTAAGGACAATGTTTTGTAATCTATTTCAAAATGTATCTAGTGAAATAATACAAAACAATAAAACCAATAACTCCAAGATTTCTTCTTCACAGATAAACCAGATTATTCAGTTAAAAAACCTAAATTATACTATAATTTTAAGAGTAGACTAAATGGGCATTTTCCTTTATGAAATGGCACTCAGCCTATACTGAAAAGCGTTTTCTCTGTAACAAAATTTATAACCTGATTCTTATTGTCTCCCATGGAGACCTCACTTGTGTTCTAAAGGATTTTTCCTCCAACCTCCATGCTTCTCAGTATCTCCGAGAACAGAAACCATAAACGACACCTTTGACCTTCTGAAATTGAGAACCTCAGTTCTCATTTAGAAAATAGGAGGACTGGACTAGTTGGCCCCCAAGTCCCTTGCAGTTCTGAAAATTTACTGAGAGTCGGGAGAATCTGAATAAGCCCTCAGTCTTTTGAGTCATCTCTTCTCAGCCGCAGGTATTCCCTAAACCAATGTCCACTGTCTTCCACGTTTCACCTTCTCAGCTAGTCTCAGAGCCTATTAGTTTGTTTGAAATGATCAATACCTTGCTTCTAAGATGCACATATCACAGCACAGAAACAGCTTGGTTTTAAGAATTAAACAGATCTTTGTTTAAATCATGCCTTGGCTGCTTACTAACGGTGGCTCCTGGATGATAGCCTTATACTCTTCGTGTCTGAATTTTTACCATCTAAAATGATACAGGTTATAGTAAAAGGATGGTGTGGTATGGTTAAAATTTCATAAAAACTGTATATGGAAGTCTCTGCGGCTGACCCATAGTAGGGATACAAAATAGGTATTTTTTAACTAAATGAGCACTGTCTTTCTCAAAGATATTTTTTTCTAACACTGTTTTCAGACTGAGTCTCTTTCCAATGGTGAAATTTTAAGTAATAAACACAGACGTGCGTGAATGCTATTTTTTCACAAGGAAAACTTCTTTAAATCTTTCGTGTCACTTACTTTTCCTGGGACTATTAGAGTCCTGCTGCCTGGAGTTCCTACATCTAATAAATCCTTCCAGTAATTAGGTATCTTCTTGATAATGTATACCTCTTGAAAAGCGCAGTCAAGGGGAAAAATTAAAATAGAGAATGACCATAATAAGAAAATAACATTTAATGAAAACGATGTAGATTCATTGGCTAACTGAGGTCACAATCAAGAGATATTATCTCCCCATGGTAGAGTCTTGAAGAGTCTTAGAGAAAAGAAAAATGTAGAGCTAATTGGAGGGGGAAGAAACCTGAGGTAGAATATGTATGTATCTCTAAAACAAGGTATCATGACTTAATTTCCTATGGACAATGGTATATCTTTCCTCACAATCACTGCAGATTGATAGAAGTTCACAACAAACACTCTCAGGGGAACAAAAAGCTTTGCAATTACAGTCTTGATATTTATCTTCCTCTTAAAAGAAATACAGTGCATGTGATCGTGGCTAAAATGAAGTTCAGGAAGTCGCTTCAATGCTTGTTCATTAAGCATAATTTAATGTACTTTACAAGATAGGTCCCTGTAAGTCCTCATCCAGGAAGAAAAGCACAGAATTTGATTCTATGCTAAATTCTCCCCAGGCTTGGAAATCTTACCACATTGTGGTCCCCTAAAATTATACTTGTAAATAATTTTACACAAGTTGCAGACTGTAAGAGTTTCATTTTGTGGGTAACAATTCATTGACCAGTTCCACATTTACAAATGGCATCCACCTTTATTTCTTGTTTACACCATACATTATAAAAAAAAAAAAAAAGAAGATACACACAGTAAGACAATATACAGTAAGAAATTTTTTTTCTCTTAAAATGTGTAATTTCAATTTAATTTGAATGTAAAGGACAGAGAACTCACTCACAATTTAATATCTTGAGCACCTAAATGGTCGCAACTGTACACTACGTAAGGCATTTAGCATTTGGGATATGAAAGAATAAATATATTCTAAATAGCGTCTCTCCAAATCTGGCGCATAGACCACCTGCATCAGATGCTTATTTAAAAGGCTGACATTTTGCCTCCCCACTTAAAACCCCCCGGATCAGAATCTCTGGGTATGGATTTCAGATGTCTGCATTTTAAGAATCTTACACACGCTCAGTTGAAACGTTACTACAGAAAAAATACACCAGACTTCGTTAATCCAGAACCGATGTTAACTTCAGGAACCCAACCTAAGTGAAACTTGGTTAAAACTTCTCGCGATCGGACCAAGGTCTTCTGCGATACAATCTCTTTCCTCTACAACCTACCCCAGCCCTCAACTCAATACAGACCAGTGACCCCAAACCATATACGCGGCACACTTTCAGCAGCATATGCCTGGCCCGCGCTTGCCTGATCCCTTCACCAGCCTAAACTGGAATTCATCCTTCATCCAAAACCCAGATGATACCCTCCACCACTTCCTTTCCTAACAGTGCCCAAAACTTGTCCCCACAGCAGGTAAAATGCTTATTCATCTAACTTCTTCATTTGCATCTTTACTTAAATAAACACATACCTTAGAATTCACCCATTTAAAGAGACATATGACCAAAGTTGGAAAGATTTTTACCATCCTAGAAAGAAACACCACACATATCAGCAATGACTCCACATTCCACTACCCCCTCCGCCCTTGCCCTCGGCAATCACTCATTTATTTTCTCTTGCACCTATTCTACACATTTCGTACAAATGCCAGCCGCGATGTTTCCAACTGCATTTTAACTATTTCCTTAGACATGGGCCTTTCTGACCAGACTTCCAGAGACTGAGTTTCCAGGGTCTGGCCCTGAGCATGGCATGAGAGGAATGATCAGTAAGTGATCATTATTTGTTCATCAATATCCCTTTCATCTCACGTCGCAGGAGAGACAGAGCTTGGATGTGATGTCTCCACTTAAATGGAAAAGACTAACCTGGGTCTGGGGAGTTGGGATCAGACAGGATGGAAGGGGTCTGGCAAACGAAAAGGTGTGATATACCACAGCTACTGCTCCTAGATCTTGGGGAGACCGCACATTAGTTGTTCTTGTCCTTTCCCTCCAGCACCTGGGGCTCTCCCTGGTCGAGGGGCCCAGAGTCAACAGGTTGTGCAAAGCCTCCCTCCCCGTAGGTATCCCTAGTTTGAAAAGCGACATTTCTTCCCTTTGATCTTAATCAAAATTTCTATTGCCTAAGCGCTACTCACAGCACAGTGATGTGATTCTGAACACATCAAGTGACTGACAGAATTGATTAAAAAATTAGGCAAGATATCAGCCACTAAGTAAAATTATAACACACGCTCTTCAAGAAGCTTCACAAAGAAGCGTATTAAAAGGAAATAATTAAATCACCCAAGGGGTGCCACAAGGGGCGCTGTTTTCCCTCATAACATTTTTCCGAAGGGTCCTTTAAGGCAGCTCTCTTGGAGGCTGTATACACATATACATACACAGATACCCATATGTACATAAATATTGTTGACACTTTGCAATATCATGTGCAGATTTTTTCATTTCAGTAAATAAACAACTACAGCATCCATCGATGGCTGCATAACATTTCACTGTTGAATGTTAGATGATTCATCTAAACAATCCTTTACTCTAAACATCTAGGTTACTTTCCTTTTGCTTCCCTCCCCCCAGATGTTATAAACAATGCTAAGAAGAACATTTACATAGTTTTATATATATATATATTATATATATAATATATATATATTATATATATATAATGCACAATTAGTTGGTTATCTCATTGAATTATATTTTTATAAAGAGAATTCCTGTAGCACAGCTTATCAGTTTTTATGTTTTGATCAGTATTGCAAGAGTGCTCCACAGAAAGGCTGTTTACCTTTATACTCTAGTTGGCAGGGGGATACATGGCTACTTCCCTACGCTCTGGCCAAGACCCCATTTTCATAATATTTTTAGTATTTAACAATAGGCAAGAAGCAAAGCATGACCTTTTGACACTGCTGTGTCAACTGCCAAATCAGTATTCTATTAACCTTTTTATTACAAGTGATGATGCAAAAATCTCTGTTGCTTTCATCATCCTTGACCTTCTCTCCGTCCCTGACCCATAGCTTTCCACAAACCCACACACCACCTTTGTGGCTAACACTGGGGTCAAGGAAGCTATGGAATACACACACTGCCTAATCATCAGAAATATGGAAATTGTAGTGTTCTATTTTTTTAAGGACCCATCAAAACAGAAATACAAAATTTATATTTTACTTGCATTTCTTCAGTTCATAGTGAAGTATATTTTTACTGATCTTTATACTTCTTTTCTGAAGTTCACTAAATATTTGCCTATGAGGATATTTACCTTGGGTTGTTAATACAATTTTTTCCACGGATGTTAAATGCCTTTGTTATCACATACTAACATTCCATATATACATGATATATTTATTTCTTGACTCTCTGTTCTTTCCATTATCATACTATTTTGAATTGTATAACTTTATAATGATTCTTAGGGCATCAACCCTCCTTCAGGTCTGCCTGATAGTCCTTCACTTGTTTTACATATTTTTTAGAAAGCACTTTAAAACCACTTGACATTTTTTTTTAAACCCTAGTAGGATTTTGCTTGATTTCTCATTGAATGCACAGATTAGTGTTTTAAAGAATTCATGTCTTCAGTGCCTTAAACTTCATCGTATGGAGCGGCAATAGAGGTATTAGTAGCAATAGCACAAAGAATAACACAGTGGTAATCAAATGTTTAATATGTGCACGAGGATTTTTCAGACACTTTACATCATTATCTTTTATCCACCACAACTCTGCAAATGGAAGGTTTTTTATCGTTACCGTTTTGCAGATGGGAAACTGAGGCACAGAAATTCTTGATAACTCATCAATGGTCAAACCACCAGTAAACCCTGGAGCCAGCATTCCACCCAGCATTTTGAGAAGAGTCCCTGCACGGGCAACTCTGCAGTTAGCGTTTACCCGCCATTCCCGTCTGTTTTTATAGCTTTAAATGTTCTTCAGCCCAACGCTGTACAGACGTTGTTGAATTTATATCCACACATTTCATGTTTTTAGCTGCAGTTTTCAATTATTACATGATCTTGATACATTTTTTTTAAAAAATGGCATTACGCATATTATCATTATTTATTTGGTAAATGGCCAAATTATTGAATGCTCATTGTTGCTAATTATACTTTAGTTGCTTTCTGTTTCTAACAATTACTATCATCTTTAAATAATAATAATGTGGTTCAGTTTCCAATATTGACACTTGTAGAGTCTCTACTGTCTGATTCTTTTGCCTAACAATTATATAGCTGTATTATATAACAATCCATAACAACAGTTTTATTAGAAATCAACATTAAAATTTACTAAATGCAGGGTGCCTCAGGGTGGCTCAGTCAATTACACTTCTGCCTTCAGCTCAGGTCATGGTCCCGGAATCCCACAATCAAGCCCTGGATCCAATTGGGCTCCCGCTCAGCGGAGAGTCTGCTTCTCCCTCTCCCTCTGCCCCTCCCCCACTTGTGCGTGAGCGCACGCGCGCTCTCACTATCTCTCTCTCAAAAATAAATAAAATCTTAAAAAAATAAAAAACTTACTAAATGCATTTATTTTTATGGCCGAATGAGTTTTTTACATTTTATTGCTATCGATCAGGTTGATTTAAAAAATTAATTCAGAAAATGTTCTCCTTTGTCTACACTCCCCAGCAGGTAAAATAGCTTAGGCTTCTTCAGTACTGAAGAAATTCAACAATAACTGTTTCAAGTAGGAGTCTTTTCTGAGGGGTTAGCTCAACAGCAGTCTTACTGGTAAATTTAGATTTTATACAACTTATTGAGACAATTCTTCCAACTTACAGCCCCTAAAATATCAATCTGATGCAGGTTTCCCCTTCATCATTTCTGATTTTATGTGTTTTCTCATTATCTTCTCATATTCTTTTGATCAGGCAAATGTTCTGCATCTTATTTATTCAAAGAATAAATTTTTGAATATATATGTGTATAATATATAAATGAGATGTATATCTTGCTTGGAAATAAACTTTTGTTTTATTTTGTATAGTACATACTTTGCTATTCATCTATTGGGTAATCTTATTAATTACATCAGCAAAACCAACTTCGCTACAATTTAATTCTTGTGTAAAAATCTTTCATAAACTAAAGTGTGCTGAATGCAACTATTCTTTGTTTCTCACTCTTCCCTTGTATTTAGCAGTTTTATGTTACATTTTAATTCTATGTCATACATTAAGTTATAACGGACAATATTAAAGGGAGGTGAATATTTCTGCTGAGTGTTTTAGGGGGATTTCAGATTATAATAAAAAATTCCTCTCTTCTATCTCCAATTACTTGCCAAGAAAGAAAATTATGAAATTTTGTATTCTGCAGCCACATACAATCTACATCCATGAAAATTATTAAAATAAAATGAAATTGGCTAAGAGAGCAATGAATTCTTTAATGCAAAAATCACATATTAGAAAGTGCAGTGTGTGTCTTAAATTAACATGCACTTTTTACTACAATAGCATTCTTGAGAGCGACATCATTGAGTGATAAACAAGTCAGAGTATATCAACTTGAGTTCTCATATTTTATTATTTAAATCATGAAATGGGGAGTCTAAGAAATTATATTTAATTTCTTTTTTTATAGTGCTATGATTTCAAAGGTTATATGAGTAATGTTTCCCACATTGTTCTGTTTCCAACATTGTTCCAACTGTGCTAATAGAGGATATTTAAAATTCACTAAAGTCAAAACATACATACCAGCTTCTGACCCCCTAAAGTTTAAATAACTCCACCTGTCTAGAGAGAGAGAGAGAGTGACAGAGAGAAAGGGAGGAAGTAAAAGAGAATGAAAATAGGTATTTTTCTAGCAATTGTGCCAGAGTTGTAGTTCTGTATGATAGCCTGTAAGCAGACACTTAAATTCATCAAATTAATTAAACTTACATACATTCCTAGTTCTCACCTTGTGGCTAGTCGCTACCGTTTTGGACAGCACAGGTGGACAGTACCCCATCGTTACAGAAAGTTCTTTTGGGTAGCATTGAGGATAGATGCTTTTCTTCCCAACAATAATGAAAAATAATTCTTATTATTATTGTTTTCAGATAGGACAACTGATGTCAAATAAAATAAATAGCATTCACGTCCATTATATTAGTAACTGTAGAGCCAGACTTTACCTTGGTTCTGTTTGGTTACTGAGCCTCTGCTCTCTCCACTTACTATGCAGAACTGATTGGAGAAAAGAAACACTTAACATTAGAAATGGCTGTGGGAAGCCCCTGCCCCAAGCAGGTCAAGGTCAGAATTCTCACCAGAGGTGCCATTGGCACAACTTCTCCCAGGAACATGTATCCTCCTCCTTGCTAGATGCTGTGTCTAATGCTAGATTCTCTGAATCATGCTGAGGTTCTTACCAGTATGTGTGTTCTTCAATTCATTTCCTGTCTCAGATTTCTACATTATACGTCCCATCTCGGGCAAAGATTTCGCAACCCAGCCAACCACTATATTTATGCTTTATACCACCTATAGAGACAAATTTTGTAGGTGACACAGTCTAAACATCCTGTCCAAATTCAACCATTACACCTGCTGCGCACTGAGTAGTGACCCCAGGGATGCCCAATTCCTAATCCGCAGAACCTAGGAATGTGACCTTATTTGGAAAAAGGAATTTTGCTGATGCAATGAAGTTAAGGCCCTAGAAATGAGATCATTTTGGATTTAGGACGAGCACGAAATCCAAAGCCTAGTATCCTCATAAGATTAAGGAGAGGGGTGGTTGGCACGCACGGATGCCAAGAAGGAAACAAACCCAGGGGAAAGGTCATATGAAGTTGGAGGCAGAGAAAGTGGTGAGGCAGCTACAAAGCAAGGACCCTCAAGGATTTCCAGCCACACGAGAAGCGGGGACAGAGTCATGAACTGCCTCTCCCTCAAAGCCTCCAGCATCAACACTGCCAACTGCCTGGTTTCAGACTTCTGGCCTCCAGACCTGTGAGCAAGCAAATTTCTGTTCTTTTAAGCCACCAGTTTGTGGCAATTTGTTACAACAGCCTTAGGAAACGAATAAAGCCACCCTCCCTGTCAGTATTTCTTTCAGCGCTTTGATCCCCTTCAAAGCAGGCAGGGCTCCCTCTGTATCTCCCAGGGATGCAATCAAGAATTTCTTGGGACTGACTTCCCAATTAACAAAAACAAGGTAGCGAAATCTGGGTGAACACCTGAAGAAAAAAATGTCAAAAACACAGGAATGTTAGGTTTCAGGAAAACCACCTTGCCTTTTAAAATTTGGTTGACTGGCTGGATCTAGAGCAAACTGTTTCCTTTTTTAAAGTTTTGAACTGGCTCTGAGGCAAGATAAGTCTAAAGAGACTCAATGACAAGATGTGCGAAAACGTACTGTTGATCAAACAATGCCACAGAAGTGAAAGAAGCTCCATGTTACTGACAAATAAAAGAATGGTTCATTTACTATGACACACACTTAATGATATGCAAATAAATTATCATGCTGCCTGATGATCAGAAAAAAGACACAGAATATAAAAATTTACGTTTCTTACTGATCTTACTGATACTCTTATCTTGTATTTCCCTAGCACCCGCAAAACTAATTTTTACAACTTGCCATGCCATGAATTTTTAAATAGCCATTGCATTCTTTAAATCATATAGAAAGACTCTCCCAGACATCTTTTCACTGGCCCCAGACCCCTAAGTCTGTGAATTGTATTTGGTTTTCTCCTAAGGTCTAATGCGGAGAGGTATTTTTTTATTCTCAAGATCATATTCAGTTAGGTGCTTACTAAAAATCATAATATGGATGATCAGAACGGAATGCTGTGAGTTACAGCCCGGGATGGAAATGAAATCTCGAACAAGGGAAAAGGGTGGAGAGACTTGAGCATTTCGGAGTAAGTGTAGGAGAGGGTGGGGGAATCAAAAGAACAGGAAGGGACAAAGGGATCCATGTTCTTCAAGAAGAGGAACAGTTTGGGTCAGCTAGGTGTTGAGAGACAATGGAGCTGATAGCCCAGAGACAAAACTCCTCAGTAAAAAGGCCTCAACAGACTAAAGAACAAATTGCCTGAAGCCCATGGATATTTAATTATAAATAACTGTAAGGGTATCACAGGATTTTATTCTAGTGGGATAAGAAATAAAAATGCAGGGGCGCCCGGGTGGCACAGCGGTTAAGCGTCTGCCTTCGGCTCAGGGCATGATCCCGGCGTTATGGGATCGAGCCCCACATCAGGCTCCTCCGCTATGAGCCTGCTTCTTCCTCTCCCACTCCCCCTGCTTGTGTTCCCTCTCTAGCTGGCTGTCTCTATCTCTGTCAAATAAAATAAATAAAATCTTAAAAAAATATATATATATTAAAAAAAAAGAAATAAAAATGCATTCACTTCCAGAAAAGGGAGGCAAAGGGGTTAAAAGAAAGAAATATATTTATACTTATAATTTTGCAGAACCAGGTTTCTGCAGCATTTTCTGAGAACACACAAAATATCTGAGGTTGTTTAGAAGAAAATGACTGGAAGGCATTCAAGCCTTGATCAGTTAATTTACAAAGTAACCTGCGATGATACGTGTTTATTTTTCTTGAAATGAGGCAGTCTGTACAAGGCAGTGGACTCAAAGGGAACGGCCCTTAGATCACTTTGGCCTAATTGGAATTTATACGATCCCATAGGCTCTAGGGCTCTCTAGCTAAGAAAGACCAAGTATTCAGGTAAAGGAAAAAAAAAAAAAATACTGGAAACAACAACAAAAGAACAGCAGTAAAACTACCTAAAGACTAACTGAGAACGTCGTTGGGAACCAGGGTTCTCCCTCATCTACCTACCCGCTCTTACCCGAGACTTCAGCCACACATTTGGGAAACTTTTCACTGCTTCCGGGCTTTCTAAGAAAACAGCAGATCATCAGAGTTATTACACCGTGACTGATTAGAAATTCGCGGCTGAAAGTTTCTAATTTCTATCTACACGAAGTTCTTTATGCAATGGATATAAAGTATACACTTTCTAAACTGCTGTTTGAGGGACACCTAGGTGGCTCAGTTGGTTAAGTGTCTGCCTTCAGCTCAGGTCATGATTTCAGGGTCCTGGGATACAGCCCCTGTCCGGCTCCCGGCTCAGCGGGGAGCCTGCTTCTCCCTCTCCTCCCCGCTTGTGCTCTCTCTGATAAAGTCTTTAAAAATAAATAAATAAACAAAAATAAAATGCTCTTCGATTGCAGTTCATTAGAATATACACATTATTTCCTGTTTCGTATTTCACAAACAATTTGATCTAGAATTAGGATACATCCCGGAAGCTCTGCTATAGGGGATCAAACTCACGATGACAGAGAACCACCTTTACCATTAAGATCAGTCTTGGTACCGTGTGTTTGGAGGTAGAATGGGACACTTGGTATGGTAATCAGTAAAAATATGTGTGATTTGTGTGTCTGCTGTTTGAGTTGTTACCTGCTCTTACATACACTCCTGTACACACACACACACACACACACACACACACACATGCATGCACTCTGGTTTAGAGGACCAAAGTGAAGAACAGCAGGACCTAGGAAGCACTACAGAGTATCTTTTACAAGCGTTAAGAAAATATTACCGTCATACGGTCCCAAATATATTTGCAAATTACATTTACTAAATATTTGCATGTATCTTTTGAAAGCAAAAACCTCTGGAGAGACAGAGCATTTTTACAGATCAGAAGGAAGACAGGCACTGAAAAAGGGAATGGATTGTTTTTAAGAATTAAGGCCCTGGGTGATCACGTTCAGATCAGGCACCAAAGAAACTGGACTACAGGCAATGAGCAAGGGCAAATCTGATCCATAAATTCACTGACTAGTAGCATGTAGTAAGTACTCTTGAAGTTGACTTAACCTAGTGAAATATCCAAACGTTAAAAAAAAAAAAAAAAACTTTTTTTCCGGAATCTTAAAGTGATTGTGAACAAATATTTTAAAAATTAAGTGACAAAATGGTGCCAAATATTTACATTTTTAAAAACATATTTACATAAGTCAAAAGTGAATGTAAATATTGGCCTATCACATACATTAATAGAATTTGTGTAAGTTTGTGCAAGAGTTACTATACATATGGGAACACACATGTACACACTCACACACGCATAAAATAACATGTGGAGTTAATTGCTGGTATATATCCCACTATCTATGTGCCTATATTCCAAAATATTATGTGGTCAGCTATGAAATTATTTACCTGAGGACAGCAAAAAGAATGTTAAGTTGTAGGCTAATTTAAGCTTCAGTCCAAATAATTGGCTCTATTATAATTATTACTATAAGATAACTGACAAAAAATATCTTGCAACCTTGCAGCTAGCAATAAGTTAATGCCAATAAATCGTGGAAATACAGACTTCTTTTTATTCCTACGCTATTTTTTTCCAAAATTGGAAGTAGGGTTAGAATAATAAACTGTCAGTGGTGACCATGTTCTATTAAGCATAATTACAAACTCCTTGGTTCATAGATGAGGAAATTGGAGCTAAGACGTACTAAAGAACCGACCCAAGATCACACAGATTGGGAGGAAAATCAAATCTCAGATTCCGGCAGCATTCAGCGTTATGTCTATGATCACAAAATATCTAAATTAGTATTTTTCATGTAATAATTTACTTAAGAGTCAACCACAACACTATTTGGTGATTCCAAATATTTAAGAACATGCTTTAATGAAAGCTATAGCTAAATATTAATTATATTTAAAATAAAAAACATCCAGGCATATCCTCTAATGTACTAATTTCAGTTTTGAGAATTTATCTCAAATAAAGCCTTTCATATGTCAACAAAGACACAAACAACAATTAAACTGTTCATTTAGCTTTTTTTCTATTATGAAAATGGTAAAAAAAAATAGAAAAAAGAAATATCCAACTATAAGAGACTGTTGAATAACTTCCATTAAATCCAAATAATGAAATAATATGCAGCTACTAAAATGATGCTGTGGTGGAAAGATATTTAATGGCAGAAAATGCCAACATAAGACTGGCAAGAAAATCAGAAATAATTTTTAAGTAGATATATCATTTACAATTTTTACGTGACTCTCACGTAACAAGCAAGACCACAGCCCTTTAATGTTGTTATCTTTGGATTTGCTACACATTTAAAAATTGCCTTTCCATAATTTCACTGGGGTTGTGAAAGACTATCCTAGAGAAATAGGAAGGGCTGCAAAAATTTAGCAGTTTTATTCTAGAGCTGTTAATAACAAGGCGATTCCAAATAAAATGAACTAAACTGAAATGACCAACCTCCAGAAGCAGGGAAAAGCAAAGAATTTTATCACCGTGTCATCACATTTTCAATCTAGACTTTACACAAATCCCTTTGTCCAACATTTAAATATTAAATAGAGCACCAGGCAGATAATCTTATTTATGGACAATTGATAGCAAAGCTGATTTGGGGGTAAAGTCTGTTTCAAAGATACTTTGTAATCTCATATTTCTTTCTGTTTGTTTTTCTCTGAAAAAAAATGATCATTATAATAATTTTTGTCATTTGGACTACTGGTACTTACACACTTTTATTTAAATGTACCAATAAAAGAGGGTTTTGTTAAGTACTACAACTTCAAATTTTAAAGCAAATTTGGAAATAACTAGTATTACAGAATTCAATATTGGTTTTAAATGCACTTTTAGAAAAATAAAGTTATAAATGATTCTATGTAAATATTATTAGCATGGCAATTTGGATGCAAATCTTACCAAAACCAGTACCAAGAATTTGAAAACTCAAGACTACTAATAATGTTGTTTCTGCACTGAATTATTTGCAGGTTATTTTCCTTTGAAATTTGTGGGATTTCTAAGTACTGAAATTTCTATTTTTTTATATCATTTGATCTAGGTTGTCACACAAACTTTTCATTTAACTGAAATTTATTTTTAAGTATTAAACCAACCATTAAAATTTCATTTTATTTTTTATTCAAATCAATTATTGTTAGCTGTCTTAAAAGCAAAATCTTAAAAAGTGTAATATGCCCCACAAGTTTATTAATAAGGGACACTATTTCATTTAAAACATTAATAGATTTCTCTTTTTTTTTAAGATTTTATTTATTCATTCAACAGAGAGAGAGACAGCCAGCGAGAGAGGGAACACAAGCAGGGGGAGTGGGAGAGGAAGAAGCAGGCTCCCAGCAGAGGAGCCTGATGTGGGGCTCCATCCCAGAACGCCGGGATCACGCCCTGAGCTGAAGGCAGACGCTTAACGACTGAGCCACCCAGGCGCCCCTATTACTAGATTTCTAAAAGAGGTAGACTATAGGCAGAAAAGAAATCTCACTGGCCTATAATTGTATTAAAATTAATAAACTTATAGTTTGATTCCATAATTACCAATAACCAATACAATTTTGAAGAAAAGAGTAGCAAATAAGATTTATACAATTAACTTCAGAAAAAATATATTTTAAGGCTGTTAATATTTTCAATGATTTTAGTGTATTTTTGAGTCAAAGTAAAGTGAAGCTGTCAATAGCTAAAATAGTATCAACTATGCTGTCAATTTAATAAGCAAAACATTCAGTTGTATGTAAAAGTATTGTGAAATATATGAATAAGGAACTTCGCAATGATAAACAGTTCTTAGATCCATCTTTTAGCAAAGAACTTCAGTATAAATAATGATACATACAAAATGCAATTTTAGTAGTTTTGAAACTCAATTATCTACATGTATCACACGTAAGGTATTTTACTGTACGTAATTTGATCATAGAACAAACTTATTTTGCATAAGAAATCTCTATACACCACATGATATTAAAATAAAATAACAAATGTATAAGACAGGAGAAAAGAAATTATGATACGTCCTATTACAAAACAAATATTATCCAGTTGTTAAGCCCTTAGATTGTAGTGTACCTATTTAAATAAATAAATAAATAAATAAATAAATAAATAAATATATACATATGTGTGTGTGTGTGTATATGTGTGTGTGTGTATGTGTGGGTGTATATATGTACTATTCTGTTTTATTTTTAATTTGATGATAGAACAGATCAAAGATAGGAGGAGCCTAATATTTATAAAGCATTTAATTTGATACTTATCCTTTAAATACTTTTTATCAAGCTTACAGATACTCTACATTTAGGTAAATACTCTTCAGGAAAAAAGCTAAGGGATATAAAGTAAACTGACATATTTACTTTTCAATAATATAACCACTTAACTTTTAAAATCTATGTTCAATAGGATACCAGTATCCTTTCAGGATATTCTATTCTACTGATAGTACACACTAATTAACACAGAAAATTAAAACACATACACACAAATACACGGAGGCCCATTTATCATTTCTAGTTGTCATATTTGCTGAAATATGGGTGTGCTTGCTTACGCTGCTGTTAATTTTGTACATAATCACAGCTTAAACCTAGAAATATTTATCTTCCAAATAATAGAACTAATCCCCGAAAACTGCATTAACAACTTCTACTTAGTTTCAGTATATAACTATACAAAACCAGTCCATGCTGATATGACCATGTAACTGCCAAAATACTTTTCATTTTTAAAGGGTAATGTGAATGAATTTCCGCTTTAATTAACGTTTAATGAATAACTAATTGGACTACAACACAAAAAAATATTAAGTATTGATGCAATCTACTTATGAATTGATATTTGTAACCATAATTAGTTCTCATTAAATATATCCAGGTTTAAAAAATGTAAAAATCAAGTTTATTTAACAAACGTGTTCTGGAGACTGGAGAGCAAACAGCTATGGTTGTAAGCAGGTGTCCTCATTCACCTTGCTCCCGCCCTCAAGGACCTGCCACTGGGGAACGAATGTTTTCCATTCTTGCCCACTTGCCGGGGAAACCAGTTAAGTGAATTCTATAGCCTCAAAACATTTTTTTCAGGTTGTTTATTTTGCATGAGAACATTCTAAATCTGATGTTAGCATGAAAGATCGCTGTCCTACAATAATGATGATCAGCATTTATTACAAAAGTCCAGTAAAAGACCAGCAGATTCCTAAACATCCTGTATGTTACTGAATGTAGAGAGTTGAACAGAAGCGTAATACGATTTATATTCTTATTAAAATCACTAGCAAAGTAACAATGCAGATTTTTGAGGTATGTATAAACTAATATCAATTTAAAGGTTTTTCTTTTAACACCGTTATTCAGCCTTTGAATTTGCCAAAAGTATATTAGAGCTGCCTTTAGTTTTGGACAAAGTTCTGGAATTGATCAAATATTTCAAAACCTTTAAAATATTCATATTAGAAAACAGAAAAAATCATTTTGAGCATGGGGGCACTGTAAAACAATCAAAATCATAAAGTTATCCTAACATATATTCTATCAAAATATAAATACTAGACAACTCTTTTCTTCTAATAATATCAGGTAGTGAATTTTTTTCATGATTATGCTTTATCTTCTAATTACGCCTCTCTCCATCCCTTTCAAATCTCCTACCTCTTGAAAAAAATAACTAGGAGGATATGCTTATTGTAATAATTTATAAATGATTCTGCTAAATCCTTAATTTTTCACTGATTTGATACCAGTTTTTGATCCATCCACCTGTTTCAGTAAAACTTCTAAATACAGGTCCTATAAAAATGTGGGAGATACTTTTCCACTATTACGAAGAAATACCTGCATTTGTCTTACCCAACAGTTTTAACCTTTAAATAACATTATAAATAATCTATATAATATGCTCTACTTAAGAGATTAACCTCAAGTATTACGGTAGTTGAGTGAAGAGTAGGGTGGCTTACCCAAACATATTTCTATGACCAAATATCTCTAAAGCCATATGGCAGAACTAGTAATGCCCTATGCAACCACATAGAAGAAATCATCTGAAATAAAAAAGACTTGGATAACCAATGAAACAAAATCTGTCCCCAAATATCAGTATTATAAGAGAAATATTATACTCATGTTAGAAAAACAAGTGTTGATTGAAATAAAGAGTTCCTTAAATATAAAGGTATTTGCACCCCATACACCATTGACACCATTAAATTAGAGTAATAATCAAAGTTGGAAATATCATTCGAAATACATTTTGAGATCCTCTTCATTTCTGCTCAGACCTATATTTTAAGATAAATTTGTAACTTCTGTGCTTATTCAGAGAGTTATTTTTTCTTATATTAGAATTGTTTTCGTAGACAGTCTTGCTTAAAACTCTTCTTATTTAGAACTAATGGTGTCCCCCATAAAACCCAGCTGCAAATATATATGCATTTTCTAGAAATTGTAAGTGAAAGTCATATTCAATCATACTTTACATTACAGGTGAAGTCAAACAGGCTGGTGACAAGATAGAAATTAAAGGATAAAAAGGTTTCATCTTGCATTTGATCTTCGCCGACTGATAAACCTATTTTATCTCTTAGAAGATAATTTAAAGAAGAAAAAAACCAATAGTCACACCTTCTTCATAAACTCTCAATCCCTCTATATGTTTCTGAAAGCTTAATTTAGTTAAACTCTATTAAAGGTGAAACCTAATTGCTGTAATTTATACTGTTGGGAGAACACTACCTCGCATAGCTACAACAAAATGAAGTCCCGAAGAAATGGAATGAAGGTATGAATAATACAAAACGTGGACTAAAATACTCTAACAACCAGTATAAACACTTGGTGATTGCCAACCTTCAACCGACCCTAAAGCTTAGGTTAAAAACAGACACGCTATTTAGTAGATTCTTTTAAAGACCCTAATTTTGATCCTGTAGCTTTTAAAGTAAGAATTAAAAAGTTAATGATTAAAGTATTTCCCGAAATCCAGCATAGAGCACACTACCACTGTCATTACTGAAAGTCCGAATGCTACCTATGTAGCCAATGTTTCTCCATTTGAACTCAACTTCAGTAGTGTGTTCCATGCTCCTGCCGGCCAGTACTTAACTGAGGAAGCTCATTAATGTACACAGAAAGTCTTGAGTACTTTTTTAAAGTTCCAAAATACAATTTATCTATATATGAATATAAAGATCTATGTATGAGTATATAGATAGGAATAAAGAGAGAGACTGAGTTTACAGAAAAAAACAAATATACTTGATCTTCTTTGGAAATGTATAAAGCACATAAGCAATGACCATACTATACTCGCTTCTAACCTATTTTACTAAATTAACACTGCTGTTCCAAGCTGACTTTAAAGTATCAATAAGAGTTATCATGCACGAGGAATTTAATATGTTTAACGATAAGAAGGAATTAGTAAATGTCTGGTTCTTCTATTTTTAAACACTTAAACATGACCTAAAACTTCCAGCATTTTACATCGAAATCCTTTTGTTTTCGGATGTGTGAAGGGGTATGGAATGTGATATTTTAAAAATCCACAATAATTTAATCTGTGTGGCAACAGGCAGGATAAAATCAGTTCCTTCACAAAGGTAATTATATTCTTTTATAACATGGGGAGTTTCAAGCCTTCCTTAATATTATGTGAATGCAAAGGAAATGCAGTTTTAAAACGCATAATAAGTACTTTTCTAAAGACATGACCTGATGATTGAGACAATAATCACATATATGTTATAAATGTGTACTCAACAGAAAGCATGTTTTGTTAGACTGATTCCTGGTACTACCCTTTCCAAAAGCATCCTATCTGTCTCAAAGTTCCTTAAAATGTTTGATATATAGTTGCAATTTTAAATTGCTAAATAATGACATTAAAATAAGACCTAGTTGGGTTCTTCCAGACTAGTTAAGCATAGTTCTACGCCACAATAAAATCTACAGCAAATCACAATGAAAGAGCAGAGACTGAAGAGGGGCAGAATAAATTCAAGAACCAGCTCTTTTCTGAAACAGTGCAACTGAAAATTGAATTTAGGGAAGTCTTTGCTGCTCTGTCTGTAAAATGGGCAGCCTATTTTTCTCTGCTTGAAAGCTACATTGTCAGATACATAACTGACTGTAAAGTGCTTACCTATATGTGAAAAGGCAGGTTATCTCTCCACATTACTATTGTTGTCACAATCACCAATGTACAGATAAAGATAGCTTCTGAAGGTTTTTACCTTTCTACCTGAGTAGAAGGTTAATGTGCTCAGGTAACAGCAGTTCCAAAATTCACTCCCTCATTATTGGGAAGGACAATGAACAATTCAACAGAATTACAAAAAAGTTTTATCAACTTTTCCCATTCAATTTCAGCTACAGTAAATTACTCCAAGAAAGAAATATATCTCCCTATCTTCTTTGTAAAACACAAACCCAGTTTCATTCAAACTACTAAAAAGTATTCAAATTGATGTTTACTCACTTTTAAATGCAAGTTTATGTAATCTTTTAAATTATGACACAATAATTAGACTTTTATTATGGCAAAATGCATTGTTTCCATAGGCCCAATTGGCATTTCTGACATAAATTAATTATATTATACTCTCATCTGTACAAGAAACTATTTTTTACAAATGCTTTCTGGGGGGAAAAAAAGCTTAAAGAATTGAGGTTTCTACAAATAGACTCCCACTGTATTTCAAATGGCATGATTCTTTTTTTTTAAATAGGACAGAAAATCCACTATCTCCCCTAAAATGAGCTCCATATACTTTTCTTTTTTTCTTTTCTTTCTTTCTTTTTTTTTTTTTTTTTTTTTTTTGGTATCATCGTGATTGAATCGGGATAAATGAGAAGATGGGTTCTAGTACAGTTTTCCACTGCTCCATCTGCTGGATATGCCTACATCTCCTGCACCAAGTGCTAACCTCTAAAAAGTAATATGAACTAATTCAGCAGGTGGCTTCAAAAGGCTCAAGCACATTGCCTGAGAAACTTACTGTGACTTTGTAATTCTTGTTTCACTTAAGAGTTCTCACTTCGCTGTAAAATAATAATCACAGTAATAATAATAATAAATTAATAAGCATGCACAATCGTCACTAAAATACGAAGGCAGAGAAGATACGCTTCACAATAGTTAATAGCATACAAACAAGAAGGAACTAGGCTCTAAGCTGCAGGTTTGCGCACTGCTCCAACCAGCCGGATTTTGACACTAATCCTAGAGGTCCTATAGTCCTTCACCCAAGCTACATACGAAAATTCTACGCACCAAAGTTTTAAAAAAGATTTTTAAAGCACGTCTACCGGTTAAGCATATAAATACCACAAAAGAAAATAATGCCTCTCCAGACATGATTTACCAAGCAATTAGGAGCCCTTAGCTTTTTCCTCCGCAGCATCTTTGCAGGCAGCTCCAGTGTCGCGCTCTCGGACGAGGCAGCCGCACTTTCCCTCCTGTTCCTAGTCACAGACGGGACAATATGCAGCTGCCGCCACCGGCCAGGCCGCTGTCCCTGCCGCCGCTGCCGCTGCTTCAAACCCGTGGCTGCTACTGCAAAGAAAGGGTTACTCCTCTCCTGGAGTCTAGTGGCTGCAAACTTCCCTTGGTTTACATCTACCTTTTTCTGCAAACTTGCACGTCCTTGCGTGCAGGAGAGCCAAGGAAAACCATTACAAGCATCACAGGGAACATCATAATAAAGGGCACCCCCGGAATGTAAGACCTGCGACTTATTCGGAAACGCGACTGCAAGCCAGATGGGAAACACGGCTTGCAGTGGATCCTCCCCCCCACACTCGGTTCCCTCCGGCAAGCGGTGCCCACTTTGCCTGCGAGGGCGGCTCCAGCTGCCACGGGCAAGTGCGTGGTGGAGGTAAAGTTTGACGAATGATGACCACTCCTGGAAAGGGAAGAAGCTTGGCAGCCAAAAATACACGCGGGGTGTGTTAGGGTGGAAGCCGTGCATGAAAGTGCCACGTACCTTTCTGCGGTGGCCCGGCACGGAGGCTGAGGAGAGAGCGTCGCTGGAGGTGGCGGGGCGAGAGTCCAGCCCTGGCCGCGGGCTCCCTCCCGGGGTGAGCCGAGCCGCCGCCGCCGCCGCGCCTGGGCGCAGGGCCGAGCGGCCGCCGCCGCGCCAAGGGCGCTGGGCAACGCCAGTCACTTGGTCCAGAGAAGTTGGGCAGCCTCGTCCGCGGCCTCGGCAGCCGGCGAGAGCAACACGTTTAGTTTGAACTTTCCAGCTCCAGTCCCAGCAAATACACACTCACGCACACACACGCGCGCGCAAGGAGAACCTCTCAGAGGCGAGCGAACAGGCACCGGTGGCTCTCTGGCCGCGTCTTTCTCTCTCCCTCGCTCTTATTGGCGCGGAGGTTATTGTTTTATTTATTTATTTCCTCCTCCTCGCTCCGTCCTCCTCCCCGAGCCTCCCGCCCTCCCCTTCTTCTCCTCCTCCTCCTCCCCCAATCTGCGTGGCCGGCCGCTGCCGCTCCAGCTGCAGCGTGGCGGGGCTGCGCGCGGCTGGCGGAAGCTGCGGTGGGCCCGGGTGCGTGCGCGCCCGGTGGGGGCGCGGGGACCTCGGCGGAGGGACCGAGGAGCCGAGCGGGGCCAGGGCAGGAGAGCACGCCAGGGCGGCCTGCAGGGCTTGGGGGTACGAGAGGCAGTGGAGGCGAGGACTGGACGCTCCGGCCCCCGGGACCGTGCGGCGCGCAGCCGGCGACCTGCAGCGAGGGAGAAGCGGGAGAATCCTGCGCGTCGACCTCCCCGCCCGACCGAAGAAATTTTGCGAGGGGCGGCTGCCTCTGCGCTCCCTGCCCCGACTGCCTCCTGCGCCCCTCAGGCCAGAAGGCTGAGACCGCTCCTCCCTACCCTCCTCTCCCCTCCCTGATGACTGCCCTAGCCCCTGAGGGACGCTCAGACGCGCACCGCTACCATTTAGTCAGGGAAGACGCGAGTTTGAGCTTTTTTTTTTTTTTTTTTTTTTT
>NW_024425341.1:30864865-31010228 GCF_017311325.1 Ursus maritimus | reverse complement strand
TTTCACTTAAGAGTTCTCACTTCGCTGTAAAATAATAATCACAGTAATAATAATAATAAATTAATAAGCATGCACAATCGTCACTAAAATACGAAGGCAGAGAAGATACGCTTCACAATAGTTAATAGCATACAAACAAGAAGGAACTAGGCTCTAAGCTGCAGGTTTGCGCACTGCTCCAACCAGCCGGATTTTGACACTAATCCTAGAGGTCCTATAGTCCTTCACCCAAGCTACATACGAAAATTCTACGCACCAAAGTTTTAAAAAAGATTTTTAAAGCACGTCTACCGGTTAAGCATATAAATACCACAAAAGAAAATAATGCCTCTCCAGACATGATTTACCAAGCAATTAGGAGCCCTTAGCTTTTTCCTCCGCAGCATCTTTGCAGGCAGCTCCAGTGTCGCGCTCTCGGACGAGGCAGCCGCACTTTCCCTCCTGTTCCTAGTCACAGACGGGACAATATGCAGCTGCCGCCACCGGCCAGGCCGCTGTCCCTGCCGCCGCTGCCGCTGCTTCAAACCCGTGGCTGCTACTGCAAAGAAAGGGTTACTCCTCTCCTGGAGTCTAGTGGCTGCAAACTTCCCTTGGTTTACATCTACCTTTTTCTGCAAACTTGCACGTCCTTGCGTGCAGGAGAGCCAAGGAAAACCATTACAAGCATCACAGGGAACATCATAATAAAGGGCACCCCCGGAATGTAAGACCTGCGACTTATTCGGAAACGCGACTGCAAGCCAGATGGGAAACACGGCTTGCAGTGGATCCTCCCCCCCACACTCGGTTCCCTCCGGCAAGCGGTGCCCACTTTGCCTGCGAGGGCGGCTCCAGCTGCCACGGGCAAGTGCGTGGTGGAGGTAAAGTTTGACGAATGATGACCACTCCTGGAAAGGGAAGAAGCTTGGCAGCCAAAAATACACGCGGGGTGTGTTAGGGTGGAAGCCGTGCATGAAAGTGCCACGTACCTTTCTGCGGTGGCCCGGCACGGAGGCTGAGGAGAGAGCGTCGCTGGAGGTGGCGGGGCGAGAGTCCAGCCCTGGCCGCGGGCTCCCTCCCGGGGTGAGCCGAGCCGCCGCCGCCGCCGCGCCTGGGCGCAGGGCCGAGCGGCCGCCGCCGCGCCAAGGGCGCTGGGCAACGCCAGTCACTTGGTCCAGAGAAGTTGGGCAGCCTCGTCCGCGGCCTCGGCAGCCGGCGAGAGCAACACGTTTAGTTTGAACTTTCCAGCTCCAGTCCCAGCAAATACACACTCACGCACACACACGCGCGCGCAAGGAGAACCTCTCAGAGGCGAGCGAACAGGCACCGGTGGCTCTCTGGCCGCGTCTTTCTCTCTCCCTCGCTCTTATTGGCGCGGAGGTTATTGTTTTATTTATTTATTTCCTCCTCCTCGCTCCGTCCTCCTCCCCGAGCCTCCCGCCCTCCCCTTCTTCTCCTCCTCCTCCTCCCCCAATCTGCGTGGCCGGCCGCTGCCGCTCCAGCTGCAGCGTGGCGGGGCTGCGCGCGGCTGGCGGAAGCTGCGGTGGGCCCGGGTGCGTGCGCGCCCGGTGGGGGCGCGGGGACCTCGGCGGAGGGACCGAGGAGCCGAGCGGGGCCAGGGCAGGAGAGCACGCCAGGGCGGCCTGCAGGGCTTGGGGGTACGAGAGGCAGTGGAGGCGAGGACTGGACGCTCCGGCCCCCGGGACCGTGCGGCGCGCAGCCGGCGACCTGCAGCGAGGGAGAAGCGGGAGAATCCTGCGCGTCGACCTCCCCGCCCGACCGAAGAAATTTTGCGAGGGGCGGCTGCCTCTGCGCTCCCTGCCCCGACTGCCTCCTGCGCCCCTCAGGCCAGAAGGCTGAGACCGCTCCTCCCTACCCTCCTCTCCCCTCCCTGATGACTGCCCTAGCCCCTGAGGGACGCTCAGACGCGCACCGCTACCATTTAGTCAGGGAAGACGCGAGTTTGAGCTTTTTTTTTTTTTTTTTTTTTTTTTTTTTTTTTTTTTAATGGTGGTTGAAGTGCTACGCAGTTAGGCTTCCCCCGCTCCCCGGCCTTCTTCGCCCCGGCGCTCTGTAAAGGTGCAGTCCATCCCTGGTGCAGCGCCGAGCGCCGCGACTGGGCGGGCTTAACCTTTGTAGGAAATGAAGTAGGTGTCTCCAGACCGCAGCCTCCAGGCGCAGTTGGGGAAGCCTACGTTATGCTCCAAATCCACCTACAAGCTCTGGAGCGCCAATGTCTTTGCTGCTACCGTTCGCCCCAAAATGAGCTCTCAAGCGTCAACTGACCGCTGGTGCCACCGTTCTCAGTGACAGTCTACCTGGTTCCCAAACCTGCAGGAGAGATGACCTTAAAGCCGGCCGCCCTCCCTCACCCCATTCAACCTGAAAGCTGGGCTGGAAAGAGCCCATTTCTGATTCCATGAAACCGCTCTGCCACTGGCACCTTCCCGACCCTACTTGGGAGAAGCTTCTCCAACGCAAATCCCTTCCAGGCTTCCCATTAGGTAAACCTTTTTGTTTGTTTTATTTTTAAAAAAAATTTTTTAAAGGTTCATGATTTCAGTCATGGAAAAGGGAAACAAAAAATAATTCTAGAACAGAGTTAGAAAAATAAACACAGCCTGTAAACAGCTTTATCCCAAAGGCTAGAATGCAAATCTCACCACTTGGATTTGGAAACAAGGTTCCTCTCTTAAGCGACCTGTCCTCCGAAGTCCTAACAGTTTTGGGCGATTTTTTTTTTTTTTTAAACTGGGACTCCAAGTATAGAAACACTGTGATACTAGGGTGCTACCATTATCTCTCTCTCTCTCTCTCTCTCTTTTTTTTTTTTTTTTTTGCTTTCTTTTCTGGCCAAGAATATCTTCCAGTCACTCTTAAATGTCTATATTAGATATCCATTCCTTAATGTTTTAGATCTTTTCTCAGAAATTCCCTGTTATGTGTACAAGTACTCCTTAAAGAGCTGACATTTTACATATCTACTTTACATTTTCATTGACATCTGGAGTAAGCCCCCCAGGGGACAAGGCACAGGTGAGGTTCTGAAACGGGAAAAACTGGGAAGAGAAACAAACAAACTCATCTTTTCAGCATGATGTTCTCTTGCTCTATCCTTAATGTACACTTGTCATTTCAAAGAGTATAAAAGAAAAGTGTCAATATATACGTATCTAACTTCCCTTGTTCAGGAAGCACCATCCTACTACTGAGAAAAAGGGCCACCTGTAGGTGAATTTAAGACCCTTCTACCGAATGGAAGCATCTTGAGATAATCCCCGCAAAGCAGGAAAGTGGCTCACTGGTTAGCTGAGTGGTGGTCATAAGGCTGTGTGGGTTTCTGATGGCATCTGTGCCAGTAAGGTAGTTAGAATTTTTACTCAAATCCTGAAAGGACCACATATAATTTTAAACCCAGGACTTTGCAAGCATTGGTATTTATCCAGAATTCTCCCGTGCCAGAGGTAGCCAGCTTCAAATATAGGGAACACTTATCTGACATTGATACTTCAATTGAACTTTGCATACAACTTCTTCTATATATATATACACATATATATATGTGTGTGTATATATATGTATATATATGTGTGTGTGTATATATATATATATATATATATTTTTTTTTTACTATTGTCTGAACAACAATTAGAATGGCATTCTCTTTCAAAATTTTGTCCAGGAAATATAAGTGTTCCAGGTAGCCCCTCTCCTTACCCTTTCCACATATACTTGCCCCCAATATGCTTATCTCTGATGTCCAAAAGTACAAATGTTCACTGTGAGCTGCTGTCCATACTATGATGACCTTGTTCACTATCGCTGGGACAAACCACATTTGGTGCCAAGAAAGATCTTGACTCAAGATTCATCACATATCATAGTCCAAGATATTGGATGGAGCAAAGATTAAACCAGGAATCGATATTAATCATCACAGTAAATTACTGAATTTGTAAAAGGTTCATTTTGTATGAAATTCATCTATTTCAAAGATTGTGTTTATGTTTGTGCCCAGAGCATAAGGCGTGATTCATAGAATTTAAAAAATATGTGTGGGGTAAATTAAAATCACAAAAACATAGGAGTGGGTAACCTTTTTATTTGTCAAGGATCACTGAATCAGAGAGAATATAACAGTAAATGTTACATAGAGATTAAAGAAAATGTTTTAAGGATACTTTAAGAAATACTAAAAAATATCCATTGTTACATATTGAATATAAAAAATATATAACTTTATTGGATTGGTTAAATTTCTTTTAAAATGTTCTTCAGTTTCTATTGTTAGCAAAGAAAAGGAAAAAAAAAAAAAAGGAAAGTATGGAAAGGGCAAAAAGAGATTAAAGACCCAACAAGGAGGGAAGGAAGCTAGGGAGGTGGTGGAGGGTGGCCTGGGAAGAAGCAGGTGGGGAACAGGGAGCGTGAAAAGGATCACAACCCCCTCATTTCTGGCCAGAACATCAACAGCAATCCTCAGAAAACTTGTTCTTAGGTATCTGCTGAACTTCAGGTTATGGAGGTTTGCTTAGACCATGGGTTGCTTGTGTCATTACTGATAATATTACATCAAACAAGGGAGTGAAAATAGACCAATAACCCACTTCCACAATCAAGACACTCACTTTTCTCCTTTTCTCATAAAAGGTAAACTGAGTCATAACATTATTTGATGAAAAAATTCTTGTCCAATTTGTTCTTTTTTGAATTTGTGAATGTGCATTGGCAAATCAAACAGCACCACCCCTTTCCCGGAATCCCTACTTGTAATTTGCAACCAATAACCTAGGGGTGTGTGTGTGTGTGTGTGTGTGTGTGTGTGTGTGTGTCAGCATTTGTATATGTATGCATACACATTATCAGCATCTAACCTGACTCACTGTAATACGTAATCACCTAGGTTACAGATAATCAATCTGAGGCTCAAGTATAAAAAAGAGTATTTTGTGGTAAAAAATACAAAAGCATTGTGATTTTTTGAGTACTCAGGGCTAAAACTAAACTATTTGCATGTTTCAAATGACTACCAAAAATCACTTAAGAATTAGCATGCTGCACTGCTCACTTTTCAAATTCTCCAGAATTTATAGTTATTGTTAATCTTGGTCTAAAATAATACACTCATCTTTAACACCTATTTGCACATTACAAAGAAGATTCTCTATCCAGCAATCCAGGCTTACATTTCCTATGCTCCCCTCACTTGTCAAAGTTGAAAAGGAAGTATTCTCTTCCCCAAGTTCCCACCAACACCCCCCCCCAATCTCAGCCATTTTTCCTAGTTCTGGCATCTTTAATCCCTATATTCAGAATGACACTGGGGCAAAGATCAGGGAGTCTTTTGATAAGTTCTTCAATTATATCTCATGTGGGGAAAAAGAAGAGCAGTGGATTAGCTGTTAGCAAATGGAAGGTTATAGAAATTCTAGACATTGAGAAACTTAATTTGTCAGATAGGCCAGTGACTTTTCTTTTCATCTGGGTGCCAAATGTGACTGTATTTCATCCTGTGGATATGAGCTCATGAATATAGTCGTCCCTAAAGTCAAGGTGTCCAAACACTAGCCTCATCCTCACTGATCTCCTCCTTCCTTTCTTCCTATTTCACATGCTAGCCTCATTTGATTCTTCCTAATTGAGTTTCATCCTTCCTCCTCAGGACCCTTGCCAATGCTGTTCCCCCTGGTTGGAACACACCCATTTTCTCCAACCACCCACCTAAGGTAATTCTTACTCATGATTCAGCTCCATGCAAAGACATATACTACAGATGACAAACACTTCCTCGACCAATTCTGGACCCTCCTTATTTGTTCTAAGTCCCTCTGCTTCTCCAGCAGAATACACAGGACAACTTGGCATTTCATACACCTGAGATATTTAATGGACACATTTTCTCTAGCTCTGGACTCTGTATCCCAGGAGAGGAATTGATCTTCAGCTCTAAGCAAGGTGCCAGTCACCACCAGGTACGTACTTATGAAGTGAATAATGAAAGAAAAATAGATGCGATTCAGGAAAGCCTTCGTCTGGGCAGTGGAGTGCTGTACAGCTGGGACATAGGAGGATTAAAAAAGACAAAGGACTTATTTTAATCCTATTTATGTCATTATTACAGAAAACCCTGGTATTTTTTCAAAACCCCTACCATACCTTCGAAAATAAGATACTTCATTTCACTGAAACTTTATTTTGAGGGGAGTCCATTTTTGAAAAGAATTAACAAACATGAAATAGAGAATCTGAAAGAAAGAAGATAAAATTTGTAGCATTTTGACATTCCAAATAAATCGATCCTTATTCTTGGTCAATCTTGTGAGATATTTTCCCTGTTTATGCTTTGATTTTTTTCATATTAATAAAAGTGAATATTCATATTAATAAAAATTAAAATGTTCAACCGTGTTCTAAGTTAGTTTTAGTGTATTCTGTACAACGCTGGGAATGCCTCGGGGAAAATTTATTTTACTGTTAATACAGAGTATATGAGTAAGGAATAATAGGCTAATTTAAATGAAATGTGTAAAATACAATGATTTATTATGAGATAACGATTATATTACCACAGCTTTGATTAAAAAAGGAAAAATGAATATGAACCTTCTGATTTCAGAAGGGTCCGTGAACATGATAGAATAGGAAAAGCACCTGTTAAGATCACAAATTTTGAGGGAGGGCAGTAGAAAAATAGGCAGTTAGGATGAGGTTATGGTGCAAAAGATCCGGTTTCAAAAGTATGTAAACGGTCTATGAAAAGACTCCCCCAGTGAGAAGAGAAACTTTATGCTCTAAATTTCCACATGTCTTTAAATCTGCATTTTATAATCTGATTTTTCTGTGAATGTTGTATTTGGGAATTACTTGGCATTAAATAGAAATGAAAATCTGAAGTTTTAAGCATTTATGATATTCTTGATTTTACAATTCAGGGAGTTATTGGTGGTGGGTTTTTTGGGGGGTTTGTTTTGGTTGGGTTTTTTTGTTTTTTGGTTTTTGGTTTTTTGTTTGTTTTTTTGTGGACGACACCTAAAAGCTCCTGTACACTCAAAAACAATTTGCAGATAGATCCATTCATGAGCGTTTAGCATAAAAGGAGGGATCTATATATTTTGAAAAGTAATTTAATTTTTCTTTTTGATAGGGAGCGCCACAAGAGCATTTGAAATACTATATTTATCAAAAAGGGTAAACATTACTTTCTTTATATGTAATGATATATTTTGCTTTGTTTTCATTTTTACCAAGAAATAGAGCCAATCTCAAAATGTTCTCCTTCATTGATAGAGGGATCCAACAGACTAATATTAACCACACCAAGAGCCAACCAATGTCTTTTCAAAAGGTGAAATTTTTCAGAGCTTTTGGGGTAACTTTTCCAAATATGACTGTCAGTATTTAGTCCTACTAAAATTATCGTTAAGGCTAAAATTTCAACAGCTGTGAATGAGAGGGGACGATCAAAATATAATAAAGAACTGGAATAGCACAATAGATCCATGTTACCCCAGCACACCATAGATTTTTCAACCAGTAACTGAAATCCACTTTAACCTACACTACAGGAGAACACACAAGAAGTTTAGGGGAAAGACAAGCAGATAAGGAAATTTTATCTTACACTATGAGGAAAACAAACACTGAAATAACCCTATCTGGGGCCAGAAGGAGAGTGAGTCCAGGGAAACTCTCCCCTTAGGTGTACACTTAAAGTGGGCTGAAGTGAAGGAAAACACCAATACTTAAATCATATTTAAATGCTATACTTACAAAGTTGTAGTAAAGTATACATAAGATATATCATTTAAATAATTTTAAGCGTACTATTCAGCGGCATTAGGTACATTCACATTGTTGTGCAACTGTCACCACATTCCATCTCCAGAAACTCTGTACCCATTAAACAATGACTCTCTGTCCCCTCCCTCCAGCCCCTGGCAACCATGACTGCACTCTGTCCCTATGATTGTGACTACTCTAGAAAACTCATATATGTGGAATCATACATTATTTCTCTTTCTATGACTGGCTTATTTCTTTTAGCAGAACATCTTCATTGTTCACCCATGTTGTAGCATGCGTTAGAACTTCTTCCTTTTTAAGGCTGAGTAATGTTCTGTTGTATGTATAGATCACATTTTCTTTATCCAGTCATCCCTCAGTGGACACTGGGTTGCTTCCACCTTTTGGCCTTTATGAATAAGGCTGCTATGGACATGGATGTACAAATATCAGTTCAAGTCCCTGCTTTCAATTTTTGGGGGTATAGACCCAGAGATGGAATTACTTACAGTAATTCTATGTTTAATTTTGTTGAGGAAATGTCATCCTATTTTCCACAGCAGCTGGGCCATTTTGCATTCCCACTAGTGGTGCATGAGTTCCAATTTATCCACATCCTGTTCAATACATTTCGTTTTCCTTCTTTCCTTTCTTCCTTGCTCCTTTCCTTTCTTTTTTACAATAGCATCCTAATGGTTGTGAAATCGTATATCATTGTGATTTTGATTGGCATTTACCCAAAGATTTTTGATGTTGAGCAGCTTGTCATGTGCTTACTAATCATTTGTATGTCTTCTTTGAAGAAATGTCTTTGCTTATTTTAAAAATGGGGTTGTTTGTTTCATTTTTCTTTTGTGGTAGGAGTTCTTTATATATTCTGGATATTAACCCCTCACACATATATGATTTGTAAAATTTTCTCCCATTCTGTGAGTTGTCTTTTCACTCAGTGTCCTTAGGTGCGCAAAAGTTTTAATTTTGATGTAGTTCAATTACCTATTTTTTCTTTTAAATACAATATATATTTTTTAAATGATTCTAATTCAAAACCACAATGAACAAAATGCACAAATTTGAAATACAGACAGGTCAGTATCACTAACGTTTTCTTTTGCCTGATATGGCTCTGCAAGTATTACTCTGTGCATTTTCTACACTGTGCTCTGTGAAACATAGAAAGTCTTATGGGTTCAAACAGCTCGGCTAACACAAGTAAATAGATCATGTAAGAAAGATTCCATAAGAAGAGTTCTGCATTGTGAAATAAGTAGTACCAGATTAATGGTAATTCACAATCCTCTTTATTTGGGTCTTCTGTATTTTCAGATTAGGATAAGATATACAATCCAGGTCTACACTGGCAGCTTTCTTTCTTTCTTTCTTTCTTTCTTTTTTTTAAGTTTTTTTTTTTTTAAAGATTTTATTTATTTATTCGACAGAGATAGAGACAGCCAGCGAGAGAGGGAACACAAGCAGGGGGAGTGGGAGAGGAAGAAGCAGGCTCCTAGGGGAGGAGCCTGATGTGGGGCTCTATCCCATAATGCGGGGATCACGCCCTGAGCCGAAGGCAGACGCTTAACCGCTGTGCCACCCAGGCACCCCTCTTTCTTTCTTTCTTTCTTTCTTTTTCTTTCTTTCTTTCTTTCTTTCTTTCTTTCTACAAATGTGATTATTCTTTTTAGAAAATGGTGTTCTTTCTTGATGGGAATCACAACTGGAAACAGTACCCCAGAGAAGTTGCCCCAGGAGGAGATGCCCCAGGGGGCAGACAGCAATGTCTGTAAAAAAAAAAAAAAAAACTATTTTGTGTATGCTGTTGTGCCTAAAGCTTTTTCTAACCCGAAGAAATCATATTTCCATGCTACATAGGGAAGTCACAAATCAAAAGTCTGCAAATGTTCTGAAAGCTCATGGAAAGTTTGAGATATTAATAGATTTAATAGATTTCTTTCTAAATGTGAGCATATGGCACGCTAAAGATTCCTTTTATCTGAACCACAAGTGACTCTATGTAGACTTACCTTGCTGAACAGAGCATACACATTTCCTCATTGTTCTTCAACTCTGTACCTCTACTTTTGTCAAACGAAAACAATAAACTAGATTAATGTAAGTTTTCTTCTTTGTAGTGTTTTCTATTGTCAAACACTGAGACCTTCTTTTTTAAATGATTTGATCAATGGTTGACTTTGTTTTGAAGCTCGTATTTAAGAAGGTATTTAAGAAGAATGAAGTTCATGCTCTTCACATCCTTAGAAATCAGTCCTCAAAGACCACTGCACCACTTGTCAATCTAGCAGACACTGCCATGTAACAACAAAGACCATGAACGTTGCTTGTAAACTACTTTGAGTTGGAGCAATTTACTTCCTCAACAGATGAGAACAGAGGACTTTTTTTAACAAAATGAAACTCAGTTTTATAAAGCTATCTGAATCTTTTTAACTGCTTTCTTTTAACACGCAAGTAAAATCTTTCATGTGAAATTCATTAAGCTTCAAGGTCGTATATATTTAGGAGAAAACGGTAAGCATATCAATGACAGAAGTGCTTTGCGTTTAATGCAAGTGTTTGCCTATCCAATGAATATGTGTTAACACAATCGACTCTTTCATTCGTTTTCTGTTATTGCCAGCATATTTGGAAAGAGAGCATGATATACCAATATTCTCTCACTCTCTTTTCTACCCAGGAGCATATCTACCACACAGTATATACCTTCATGTCACTATGGTTATGTTTACTTTCCATGAATTATAAGAAAGAGAAAAAAAATGGTCTATTAGTTTTTTAACTGATTTTTAATTATATCTGAAGATTATCCCAATAATTTTGAGAGAGAAATGTATATATTTTTAAATAATCCAAGACTGGACTTTACATTACAAGGGTATTGTATAAGTATACTAAAATTAAAGAAATCCACAATCTGACCATATTGTATTTTTGTAAAATACATTCACAATTTTAACTGAAACTAACATCCACAGCAGAGAAAATTATATGAAAATTAAGATATCCTCTTAATATATATAATTATATTATAATATATTATATTATATATATTATATAATTATATTAAATATAATATATATATACATTATATTAAATATATATATATATACACACACACACACATTCCTGACATTCCTCATTCCAGTATGGGTAAGAATCTAAGTTCTTCTTTAGTTGTTTTATATATGCTCATCTCAAAAAATTATGTTACAACGACTTATATACCTATTAATGCACAGCAATGTAAACACAAACTCTGTTATACAGACATATGAAGGTATAGAAATTTTGAATACTTGTGAATTTCAGCTATAATTGACTGGTGCGATTTATCAGAACTTCAATGATGATCATGAAAAGAGAAGATTTTCTTCAAGTAAGTACATAATCAGTGTTGTCAATAAATTTCTAAATAGTGTGCTTTGTGACTTGTTAGTTGTGTTGCTGATCATTGTGACTAGTATATACAATTTAGAAAACACATTGCTAGTAGAAGAAAATCTCTACACTTAAGGAAAAAAATCTCCCTAAGTCAAAATAATGACCAATCCAAAAAAATGTATTTTGCATTGAGGTGATCTGATATGCTATTTCTCAAAGACAAAAAGATAGCTATGGAAATGTGTTGCTTAGCTAGAATGCTCCAGAATAGCTGGTACAATTAATTACATTTTTGACTGAGAGTTTTAATTGGCATAGCTCTTCTTTCAGTTATTTATTAATTTTGTATAAATGTATTAGAATAGTTCCATCCTTAGTCAATAAAGTATAGTACACATTCTCAGCAACATGATTTTTAGCTAAGTTTATTCTTTTTTTAGGTATAAATTGATTTTTGTCTTTTGTTAGAGAATGGCTTGAATATTAGAAATACAAAGATAAGGGGTGCTTGGGTGGCTCAGTCGGTTAAGCATCTGCCTTCAGCTCAGGTTCTGATCCCAGGTTCCTGGGATCTAGCCCCGCATCTGGCTCCCTGCTGCAGGGAGCCTGCTGCTACCTCTGTATCTACCTCTATATCTGCTGCTCCCTCTGCTTGTGCTCTCTCTCTCTGATAAATAAAATCTTTAAAAAAAATACAAAGATGAAAAATCCCAGTTTACTATCTGTTGGTATCTCATATTTAGTCATCCATTGGAAATTTGAGAATCAGAAGGCAATGTACACTGGCCAAAACAGATATTACCAAACTTTTCAATCTTCGACAATCTTATACATAAAAATAATATTCATTATAATTTAATATTAATTTATTACAGTCTGTTCAATTATTTGCATCTTTTAAGTCTATTTGTAGAGCTGAGATGGTGATATTTTCATATCCATAGCCCATTTCTTTCAGTTGGGCTATTGTTTTTTTCTTACTGATATGTGGAAACTGTTTACATATTCTACTGTAATTAGGGTGGCTTCTTTGACATATAGATTTTTTTATTAAAAAATACAGTCCAACTTATTCCTTTCACTTAATGGTTTTTAAACATTGTATCACTCTAGAAAGGTTATCTCTATTCTAGCAGTTTAGATGATTTTCCCAAATATTCTGCTATTAATTCTGTAGGTTCATTGTTTTTCATTTAAATATGTAGTTATTATGACATAAAGTGTCAGTATGGATACAACGTATATGTTTTTTCCTAGAATTTTCTCAGTGATTTGCAGGTCACTTAAACACTCTAAATGAAAGCTGTCTTTTCTGGATTTCTACTTGATTCAGGTGATCTGATTTCTATTCATATTCATTATTCCCAGCTTTAATTCTTTTGTCATTACATAATACTGTAATTTATTTTACTATTTAAAACAAATGCTACTTCTCCTCCAATCCTAATTCCAAGTGGTTCATTTCTCCTGACCTGCTAGAAGTAATGGCACCACTAAATGAAATCAGGTCTGGGGTATTTTTTGGATCCCAAAAGAAAGCTGGTGTGTGGCTTCATTCCCTGAGGGCTGAGCAACTACATGAGGGACTAAATCAGACATCTAGGGTAAAGCCTGGTAATTGGCACATTCTTGGAATTGCTAAAGCAGAAACTTTCAAAATCCCCTGGAGAAGACAGTATTGGCCCCTTGATAGTATGTTGAGTTTGTCTTACTATCAAAGAATAAGTTAGAGTGGAACCTATGGAGTGATTACTCTTCTGTCTTGAAGCCGAACATGTATAGAAGCCAGACACAGAGCAGCTTCCTCCACTTGTCCCCAACAGAGGCTGACGCCTTGCCCACGACACCATATTCCATCACCTTTGTGACTGGTGACCCTAAATGTAAGCCCAAATCCACACCTGAACCCCAATGCCTTGGAAAGCAAAAGAGCCACATGTCTGAAAGGGTCTGTATTAGTGTACTCTTGGTACTATAGCAAATTATCACAAATTTAATGACTTAAAACAACCCAAACTTACTATTAGAGTTCTGAAATGGGTGTTATAGGGCTAGGTGTCAGTAGAGCTGTCTTTCTTCTGGAAGCTCCAGGGTAGGATCTGGTTTTTTTTGCTCTTTCCAGCTTCTTGAAGTCACCTGCATTCCTTGACTCATGGCCTCTTCCTCCAGTTTCAAAGCCAGCCACTGAGCACCTTCAAAGCTCAATCCCCACCCCCACCTCTACTACTTCTGGATTCTAACATCGCTTGCTCTCCCTCTGATCATGTTGTCATGTAGCTCTCTCTAACTCCTCCTCCATCTCTTGTGAAAGGGCCATTTCTAATCATCAGGAGTTAGCTGCCCAGACAGGTAATCTAAAATAATCTCATCTCAAGATCCTTAACTTAATCACATAGGCAAAGTCCCTTTTGCCATGTAGGGAAACGTACCCATGAATTCCTGAGATTAGAATGTGGACATCTTTGGGGGTCATTACTTAGCTTATCATGGAGTAGACAGGCCAACAAAGCAGATCAATCACACGATTCTCATTGAAATATAGCTCCTACAGGGTGAGATGGAAACCTAAAAGAAAAACAGGAGCACTTGAGGAAACTCAGGAGCAGTAGTGTGCACACACCCTCACATGTGCCAGTGCCCACAAGACAGCTTTCCAATTAAACAATTAAGAAGGCGATTGCAAGGAGAGACTATCAGCCTTGAGACCAAACTCAGATCATGAAAGATAAAGAGCAAAAACATAAGGTGATGGAAATCCTGAAGGATAATAAAGAGACTGTAGGACAGATCCGGGAAACCGATAATTAAAATGAAAAGCATTCAGAAAGATAACATGGAACAGACGGAAGAAAGGCAATAATTAAATAATAGGAGATAATTCATCTGTGATGAAAAAAGACCTGCATCTCCAGACTGAGAGAGCTCGCTGCATTCCAGACTGTACTGATGGGAAAAGACACGCACTTGGCATATCCTGTAAACGTCCTGAGTGATGAGGACAAAATAATAATAATAGTAAAAATAACACAAGCACAGGTGAAAGTACAGATTCCTTATAAAGGGAAAACAAGCTAGTGTGTGGGGTTGTCTTGGGCAACACTGAAAGCAAGAAAGAGTGAAAAACATCTACAAACACATAAAACTCTGCAACCAGAGGCTCCCATGCCCAGTCAGGATAGTACCCATGTATCAGAAAAAGAAAATACTTTAAGACCACATAGGAAATCATTAGAGCATATCATTCATGTGCCCCATATGAAGAAAGTACTTGAGAAAAGACTCTTAACACAATAAAGAATTGATCTGAGGCAGAAACCTCAAGTTGAGGGGAACAAGAAAGCAAAGAAATGTGTGAAGAGCACCTCATTATATGTTGCCATGGACATATGTGCATAACTGAAAATTAATCTAGTGGATAATGAGTCACTGCCCAGGAATACATCACGCAATTGTGGAATAAGGGCTTTTCTAACAGAAGGGACATACTATTGATGAAATTCTAAATAGTGACATAACCCAGCAAAACATAGGAGTCTGGGAAGAGGGAGAGACTGAAGGAAAGGTAAATGGCTTTCAAAGTTGTTGTCTGTGTATAGGAGTGCAGAGAGAAGTAAAAGTGATCAGGAAAGTCTATTTATTGGGGAAGGTGCATGAATCAACAAAATACAGACTCTCGGCAGAAGATATGGACAGCATCTTGTTTTCGAATATGCTAAATCATGTGGGTTTTAATCCATGGACAGAGAAAAAGAAAGTGATAATGGAATAGAAAAGTAAAACTTTCTGCATCAAATTGGCTAACATTAGGAAAGTGATAGATGATATTCGCTCACTGGCCTCAGTCTCTCATTGTTGGTGGTCCCTAGGTCTCAACCACTTGATCACTTCTGTTCTCCATCCACATCACTCCCTTAATGAGGTAAACTAAACTCAAGGCTCCAAATACTATTTATATGCTAATTATTCCCAAAGTAATATCTATGGCCTGGAACTTTCCCTCCAACTATACACATTATTTTCAACTACCTACTTATTACTCCACTTGGATATGGAAGAGATATCCCAAACTCACCATATTCAAAACTCAACTTCTAATAATCTGCTCCCCAACACACACATACACACTGTGAAACACCTGTTTCACAGTCTTCTAGAGTTACTGTTACTGCTACCTGACTATGTCTCACCACTCCTAAGCCTCTATGGTCCTACCACCTTCATCTCTTGCATGGAATACTCTACTGTCACAGTCTCCTTTTTTTTTTTTCCTTTTTTAAGATTTATTTGTTTTAGAGAGAGGACAAGGAGGAGGGGCAGAGGGGGAGTGAGTGAGAGAGAATCTCAAGCAGACTCCATGCTGAGTGAGGAGCCAGACTTGGGGCTGGATCTCATGCCCCTGAGACCATAACCTGAGTTGAAACCAAGAGTCCAACGCTCAACTGACTGAGCCTCCCAGGTGCCCCTACTGTCATCATCTCCTAATGCATGCCCCCTTTCCCACCTTTGCCCCATCCCTCCCTCTCTCTCTCTTTCTATTTCTGTCTCCCTCTCCCTCCCTCCCTGCCTCTCTCTCTCAACAGCTTCTTTGAGATATAGTTCACATACCATAAAACTCACACTATTAAAGTATAAAATTCAGTGATTTTTAGTATATTCACAGAATCGTGGATCATCACTATCTAATGTGAGAATATTTCACCACCCCAAAAGAAATGTATACCTACTAGGAGTCACTCCTTATTCTCCCCCATCTGCCTTAAGCCTGTGACAACAACTAATCTACTTTCCGTCTCCATGCATTTGCCTATTCTTCATATTTCTTATAAATGGAATCATATAACGTGTGGCCTTTTGTGACTGGCTTATTCAACTTGCATGTTTTCAAGGTTCGTCCATGTGGTAGCATGGATCAGTACTTCATTCCTTTTTTATAGATGAATGTTATTCTAGTATACGGCACACCATATTTTGTTATCCATCCATCAGCTGATGGACTTTCTGGGTTGTTTCTACTCTTTGGCTGAATAATACTGCAATGAGCATTTCCGTACACGTTTTTGTGTAAATGTCGACTTTCAATTCTCTTGGGTATATACCTAGGAATGGATTTTCTAAGTCACAGGGTAATTCTATGTTTAACATCTTGCCAAATTGTTTTCAAAGCACCTGCACCATTTTACAATTGCACTAACAACATGCGAGGGTCATAATTTCTTCAACTCCTCATCCACGGTTTTTCTTGTTCATTTTTTTCATTTTAGCCATCCTGATGGGCATGGAGTTGTATCTCATTTTGGTTTTGATTTTCATGTCCATAATGACGAAGGGTGTTGATCATCTCGTTATAGGCTTATTGGCTATTACTATGTCTTCTTTAAAGACCTATCTCTACAAATCCTTTGCCCTTTTATTTTTATTGTTGAGTTGTAAAATGTCTTCCCCTCCCTACGTTATTAAGACATCATTGAGCATTTGCAGTGTACCAGGTAATGATTTGCTGCATTTATATATTGTGAAATGATTACCAAAACTAGGTTAGTTAACACAGCCATCACATCACATAATTACATTTTTTTTTTTGTAGTTTATGATTTGTGTCAGGTATGTTTTGAGTGAACCCAGAACACTCCTAGTATAAACACCTGGCAGGGTATGCTTTCTGGAAATAATTCATTATTTTTAAAAAATAGAACTAATAAAGCAATAATGTCCTAGACATCTGTCTAAGTAATCAGACTCAGGTTCCACACACAAGCACCTTGTGGGACTTTTTCTATCCTGTTACAATATCAAAAACCCTGAATGTAAAATACTAGTTTGTTGATGAATTCTGTGAATTCTGTGAACAATAATGTGATTGAAAATTAGTCCAAGCAGTTGAAAAGTAACCACAATGAATGAAATAAATTTAATAGTCTAGATCAGCAAAAAAAAAAAAAAAAAAAATTTTTATTGTTTAATTGTTTATTCTGACTTTCTTTTAATGTCTATCTGCATTCTCTTGGATTTCATTGGGTTTCTTTAAGGTTCTTTATGATATATATGCATTTCTCAAGGATTGGTTACTGGAGCCTTAATAGTTTCCTTTGGTGGTGTCATATTTACTTGATTCTACATGAACTGTGTAGCCTCACATTGGTGTCTATGTATTTGAAGGCGCAAGCACCTCTTCCAGTCTTTACAGACTGATTTCAGTAGGTAAAGACTCTCCTGCCTGTCCCCTGGGCTGATAGGACCACCTACCTCCTGAATCATAGTCATGCTGAATTATAGCCATTTATAAGGCTCTTTCTGGGTTCCACATTAGGGTCCACTGTTGGACAGTTTCTTACAAGAGGCTTGGGTAGGGATGGGTCCTGACATATCCCTGTGTTGATGTAACTGCCTCCAGCCCTTTGTCAAGGTCCACAGTTGGATCCTCAGATAGCTGGTCTATGACCAGGTGCATGGTGGGTGTGGGTCCCACCAGGTCCCTGGGAGGGCTACCTCCTGGTCACTGGGTGGTCACTTTGGGGGAAGACTGGCCCTTGGCTGTGGCCAAGAGGAGCTGGAACCAAGCCCCACGATTGTTTCAGGTTCTACAGCCAAGTTTGAGATATGCAGACCTGGTTCTGGAAGCAAGGTGGGCATGTTTCCCATGAGGTCCCTGGGTGGGTTGGATTGCTCCCTGACCATGATTGGAGGGGTTGCTGCTGCTGAGTATAGGGCCCTTTCAGGATCTCCTGAGGTGCAGGTGTATGTGTCTCCCCCCTGACCCCAGTGCCAGCAGGCCGGCTTGTGGGCTGCAGCTGGAAGGCCTGGAGTCAAGTGTAGGATCCTTTCAGCATCTTTGGAGGGTACTGAGAAGACTCAAGACTGCTGGCAGACAATGACTGTGAGGAAGGCGGAGCTATGTACAGGGCCTTTTAGTATCTTGGGGGATGCAGATGGATCCCTGTGACAGCAAGACTATGGACTATGGCTGGAATGGGCTACTGCCCAATTACAGGGCCCTTATAGAATCAACAGTCTGACAGAGCTTGGGATTTGGCAGGCCTACCTTCAGGTGTCCCATATCTCAACCCAGAGGGGCAGAAGCTGGATCATGGGCTCCTTCAGAGTCCACTGCCAGGACTGAGGTCTCTCAGTCCATTACCCGATGCACAGGTTGGGCCTGATTCTTCCCAGGCTCTTTGTGTACACTAGTGACAGACCCATAGCCAAATGGGACTGTAGCAGAGTCCTTCAGGGTACAGAACTGTTTCTGTTTTAGTACCCAGGACCACAGCTGGCAAGTCAACTGCCAGGGGGTGAGCCTACCTGCTCAAAATGGCTCTTCTGTCTTGGAGAATCTCCAGGTTTCATAGTCTCTTCCATGAATCTCGAAGTTCCCACAAAGGCACTTTTATCTGTGGATAGATTCCAAATTACTGTTGTTCAGAGGGGATATGAACAAGGTATATGTCCCATTTGGCCATCTTGCTCACCATGGTTTTTAATGCTAACATACTTGGTAGAGTGAGGTAGTGAAATGCTTATCAGCTGGTATCATTTCCTTAAATGTACACTTCACATAGGAGGTATCTGTTTACAGACTCATTTATTCTCAGGGATGGATCCTCTAGATTAGTGTAGTGATGCATAGTATGTCCCCAATGAATACTTGTTGATGGAATAAATGAATGAAAAAACTGGAAATAAAGAGGCAATCCAGGTGACACCAGTCAAATGAAACACAAAGAATAATTTAATTATGTATACTTAACACAATAATTCTGAACATTTAAAGAACAATGGCAATGTGAGGATGAATGGATTGTAATTATGAACATATCAAACAACAGAAGAGATAACTACATAAGTCATTAAACAAAGATGGTTAGAAATATAAAGAGAACATGCTAAATTTGAAGAATACAATTTTAATAAAATGTTCAATGTACTACTCAAACATGAAGTGAAACATAGGGTAAGACAAACTACTAGCCACCCAATGGCAAGTGTGTTGATTTGTCCGAAAACGGAAATCAGAGCACAAAATCTGTCCACATTTTCTTCAAATTCTCTCTTCTTAGAATTTTTTTCTGTATTCTTCACTTTCATTTTTATCCTTTAAAACTCAGGTGAAGTTAAAATTTGCATTTTGAAATTTCATTTAATTTTTAGCCAATGATAAGCTCTCATTAATTTGAATCCATAATAGTATTGAATTGTTGAGAGTACATAACATAGCGGTTAATTCTTGCAGCCTAATACATTTTTAATTTTCATTTACAACTTTATGTGGAGACTTGTACTCTGGTGAGGTTGGAAAAACAAATCTCCAGTAAATCCGGAGATTGGATTTACCCTACCACCTGAAATATCCAACAAACAAGCAACGTCTATGAAATAAGGATGTTGACGACACTAATATCTGGAAATGAAGGACAGTGATTGCCAGGAAACAGGAAACAGATGAGGTGATCCTTATAATTATCCCAGGCTTACTTTTTTGAGCAACTTTCTAGACCATGTGACAGTAGAGGAGAACGCAGGCAAAGCCAGGTGGATTTGTGAGTTGAAAAGAGGAAGCCGAGAATCCAGGGAGACAGACAGAGTTTGCAAGACAGAGTACCAGTGAGAAAAGAACTTCACAGAAAACTCTGGAGATCTACAGAGGGTCCCCCTCAAGCTGAGTACTGAGTACAGGCATGTGAGGAAACTATCTAAGCTTGGGAAAAGAACCAAAGGAAAATCTCCAGGGGACTAGTGTAAGATGCTCAAACAGTGCTGGGAACAATGTTAGTCCCCACCAGACTGACTGGAGAACATAACTTACAGTGCATTAGGTAGAATTCTCAAACGGGTCTTACCTCAGAAGAGGATAAACATTGACCCCAGAAAAAATGCTGATTTGATCCTATGTAATAAACTTTAAGAGCAAGATGTAAAATGATTAAACTATTTCTAAGCAACATAACTCCATCCCAGAACAAAGCTCAAGGTGAGTAATAGAAATATAAAATATTTAGCACTCATCAAGATAAGATTCACAATGCCTGGCACCTCACTAAAGGTTTCCAATATGTGAAAGAAATAAGACTATATGATCCACACTGAAGAAAAAAAAATGAATAAATCAAACTCAACTCAAAGTGACACAGATGTTAGGATTAGCAGAAAAGAACATGAAAGAGTTATTATAGCTTCATTCCATATACTTAAAAGGTACAGGCATGGAAAATATTATTTTAAAAAGACCTAGACTGTAATTCTAGGTGTAGAAACTATACTACCTGAGATGAAAAATACCCTACATTGAATTAACAGCTGACTGGGTACTGCAGAAGGAAAGATTCATGAACTTAAAGGCATAGCAATGGCAACTATCCAAAAGGAAATACAGAGAGTAAAAAGATCACAAAATAAATGAAAGGAGCCTCAGAGAGATATGGGACAATTTTATATGGTCTAGTAAATATGCAATATGCACACAGTTGGTAGTCTCCATAGGGAAGGAAAGAAAAGGTATGGCAGAAAAAATGTTTGAAAAAATAATGGCCCTAAAATTTCTAAATGTGATTAGAACTATAAATGCATAGGTTTAATAGGCACAAAAAGTTAAGAAAACTATATCTAGGTACATCAAAATCGCATTGCTCAAAGTTTGTGATCGGTAGACAAATCATCTTTAAAACAGGCAGAAAAAAAGTCTCATTAGCACAGAAGTACACAGATCAAGATGACAGTAGATTTCTTGTAGAAAACCATGTAGACAAGATGACAATGGAACAATATCTTTACAATAGGAAAAGAAAACAAATCTGTATATCAAGTGTAAATTCTATACGAAGCTAAAATGTCATTCACGGCATTTGAAACATCAAACAAACAAACAAAACTACAAGAGGACTTGCAAGAAAGACATGTTTAAGAAAGTTCTTCCTGCAGGTTGGAAACAAAGACCCATATAAAAGTACAAAAAGCAGTAGAAGCAATAACGGTGTGGCTAAATGTAAAATATAGTTTGTATTATTTAAAACTAAATAGTTTTAAAACAATAATAATAATACATTGTGGGCTTTATAACATATATAAGTGAAATATATAACAATAACATTAAAGTCAAGAAAGAAAATAGAATCTATTTTCAGGCTTATATGCTATATATCCATTAGTGTACTTTCATTTGAAAGTATACTGTAAAGCTCAAGCTTTATACTATGAATCCCAAATCAACAACTAAAACAACAAAGCAACCACTGAAATTACATATGTAAAATCAATGAAAAAAGCCAAAAAAAAAAAAAAGGAGAGGAAATAGAATAATAAAAAACTACTCCAAAAGAAGGTTGAAAAAAAAAAAAAATGAAGGGGGAACAAAGCACAAAGCACAAAGAAAAAACCATGACAGACTTAGGTATGATCATGTTACACATAAATGGTCTAAATGCCACAATTAAAACTTACAGTTTCTCAGGTTGTATAAAACCAAATATTGGGTTGGAAGACTCAATATTTTTAACATGGAAATTATCGCCAAATTGATTAATAGATTCAACATAATTTCAATCAAAATACCAGCAGCAATTTTTCTTGGAGAAGTTGGTAAGCTAGTCAATGATTCGAATGGACATGCCAAGGGCTCGAAAGAATTAAAAAAAAAAGAGAGAGAGAAAAGAAAAAAAAGAAAACTTTGGAAAACTGAAGGTAAGAAAAGGAAAAAAAATAATGCAGGTGTTGTGTACCAAATTCTGGATTCCATTCCCTCAAAATTCACACTGAAGCTCTCTTCTCCAACGTGGCTGTTTTAAGAGATCCAGCCTTTAAGAAAATAATTAAGGTGAAATGAGGTCAGACAAGAGGGCTGTAAGCTGGTAGAACTGACAGTCATGGAAGAGGGGGAGACACCAGGGATAAGAGCCCACAGAGAAAAGGCCACGTGAAGCAGCAGCAAGAGGGCAAACACATGCAAGCCAAGGAAAAAGCCCTTACGAGAAGCCAGCAGACACCTTGATCTTCAATTTCCAGCGTCCAGACATGTGAGAAAATACATTTCTATAGTTTCCGCCACCCAGTCTGTGGACTACGATACGTATCTTCAAGATTCATTACAAAGCTACAGTAATCAAGGTGGTGTGATATGCTATAAAGATAAGCAAATTGGTAAATACAACGTAACAGAGTATAAAACAGACCTGAAAATATACAGACAGCTGATCTGTTTTTTCATGCAGCTGATTTAAAAAAAAATTAAGATTATTTATTTATTTGAGAGAGAGAATGAGAGGGGGTGGGGGTCAGAGAGAGAAGCAGACTCCCGATGCAGGACTCGATCCTGGGACTCCAGGATCATGACCTGAGCCGAAGGCAGTCGCTTAACCAACAGAGCCGCCCGGGCGCCCAATGCAGCCGATTTTTGACAAACGTGCAAAGTCAAATAAGTTGAAAAAAGCATAGGATTTTCAACACATGGTACTGGAACAATTAGATGACCATGTGCAAAAGAAAAGGAACTTTCATCCATACTTCATACTACAAAATTAACTCACAATGGGTCATAGACACAAATGTAAAAGTTACAACTATAAACCATCTAGAAGATATTTCTTTGTACACAACTCAAAGTAGACACAAAATAAATGTCCATAAACAGGTGAATGGATGAACTATGGCTTATCTACCTGTGCCATGTAACACAACTCAGCAATAAAAAGGAATGAACTAGTAATATTGGAAAAACATGATTATCAAAAAAATATTGATAAGTGGAAGGAGCAAGACCAAAAAGACTACATATTCTATGATTCCATTTTATGAAATTCTAAAAGACGTAAGCTATTCTGCCATCACAGAAAGGAAATGAGTGGTTGCCTGGACAGGACACAGAGGGGAGGGCTGTGAGGTGGGGAGTAAAAAGGGACATCAGAAAACTTCCTGAGGTGAGTGATAAATTCACCATTTGATTGCAGTGATGATTGGTTTCACAGGTGTTGACATATCAAATTGCATTGAACCAACCAAATTGTACACTTTGAATTTGTGCAGTTTATTGTATATCAATTATACCACAATAAAAAATGGGATGTACTGCATATGGATATATCTTCTCTGCATAGAATGGTCGTTCCTAACAGAGTGCAACTAATTGTTACAATAAACACAATATTCTGCCCTGATTGATTCCAAAATCTAGGAAAAACTCAACAAGTAATACAGACTGAAGAAGGCCAGCATATCCTCTCAGAGGGCGCACAGTGTGACTTCAATAAAGTTTTCTGCTAAAACAGCGACAAAGTAGTCCTGGGACCTAATGATCTACCTGTCTTTAGGCGTAACATCAACTTCATTATATTCACATTACAAAAAAAAATTATGTATATCAGCATTATACATGAGCTACAGTGTAAATAAAAAAGCAAGAGACATGGTCCACCAATAAATTCTTAAGAAGCTTCTTGAAATTTTTCTAACATGTGGTAGGCATTTGATAAATATTTTGGAATGGATAAAGGAAGCATTCTAGCATTGAAGCTTCACTTTCTTTGTGACAAAAAGGAAGAACAAGGGCAACGCTCAGTAGGCCGGACAGAAACAATGCTATATGCATAGCTAAAATTCTACTTAAAATTGTGCATTATAACTGGATACCAGAGACATGTTAAACCAGAAAAAAGAAATCAGAGACTAGGTTGTCTCATTTAAGCAAAGCATCCAAAAATGAATGTAGTTTGCAAATTGCAGCCAAATCTACATAATTACTCGCTCTTAAGGATTCTGCTTTCTTTGAATATATTTTTTTGCAAATTTCCTTGTAACTGCTACAGACAACATAGAGGCTCTCATTTTTTATGTATCAACATCAGTAGAGTAGATCAGTAGAATCCCTACTTGGCTTTCTGTTATTTAGCTTTCATTTCAGTTTAAGATTTCAACTGAAAAAAGATGGTGTTCAAAGCAGAATTCTATATTTTCACTTTTATTTTCATTGTACTGTTATAATACAATACTCTTATGCCTGGTGTCACTGTGATTCAAGTTGTATCAATATTCAATGATCATTCATTCATTTAAAATATTTATTGAACACCTACCAAGTGACAGGTGCTCTAGGAGGTAATGACACAAACAGTAACAAAAGACATTCTGCCTTCCAAACAGGAAAGGAAAAACTTAAAACTACAGGTTGGTACAAAGTATCAGTCAGGGAGGATAAACAGAGTCAGAATAAGCCTTTCCCAGGAATTGTTACTTCCAAGTAAGCTCTGAACATGAGTAGAACTTTACCAACAAAGGAAGGAGATCAACATACAAGACAAGCATGAGATAGAATGAGGCACATCTGAGGAATTGTCATATTTAAGATATAGCTCATGGAAACAGAGAAGTGATTCCATGAACAGAATTTCTTCTTAATTTCAATACATACTTTTAAGTCCCAGCAATTGTTCAGAATATAGATTGTGGTATTTTCATCAAAGTGAGTCTAGATTTTACTATAGTACATTCTAAGGAGATCTTTTCCTTTGATTTAAATGTGTTACATGTGTTACACTTATCCAAATTCAAGGCATAAAACTGATACCATGTTGGCACCTTACCTGAAATGAGTTCATTAGAACACCGTGTTTGCAAGATCTTTATTTCCTGGTTATAAAATGCTTTATATCATGAGCACAATGTAAGTTATTACTTTGCCACAATTAAAAAGTTTCTAAAAGTACTAGAGTGGTAGATGGCTATATTCCTAGAAATACACAAAATTATAGAATAAACATGACAAAATTCTGGGGAGCTTATTTTATTGTGTAGAATGCAATTTAAAGTATTTTATATTAAAATAAATGTGACTGCATTATGGACGAGAATGTAAAATCTATATGATCCTTTGAAACATGAGCATTCAAAGACAGTTCATATGTATAGTGGGTAATTTAAAATTATACTCCCTTTCCTTTTTAATCTCTTGTCCTATAAGGTCAGTAAATGGTGTATTAGTGATAAAATTTGAGAGCGGAAATTGATCATTTTGACTTATCTGTTTTTCATTTGTTTGGTAGCTGACTCTGATTATTCAGTAAATCTTCTTCTATATGAGAAAATGCTTAGATTTACATATGGTTTCCATAATGCAGATCTGAATCTTCTCCAAGGTAATTACCAAACACAAACCACTGATTCTTTAAAAAAAAAAATTGTATATGATGTTATTTTGGTTATAATTGCAGAGCAGAATTATAAATGTCAAACATTTATTCTTGATGGCCTGCTTCAAGGACACGTGTGGAGCTTTGGAACCTGCTCAGGTAAATATCCTTCCAGAAAAATGAAAATGTTACTGAAGATATTAATTTTGCTTATATTTTTTCATTATCAAGTGTATCAGTTTAAACTAGACAAAATAAAAGAAAATATCTTTTAGTATTATTTTCTATTAATAATAAATAAAGACTAATAGAAAACTCATAATTATAAATATAACTAATTCTACATCTTCTAGAATAGTCCATCCTAATTTGTCTATTTCTTGTCTACTATAAATTGGTTTTGCTCCAGAATTTTATAATGCATCTTAAGATAAAATCATATTTGCTAAATACGTGAGAGAGTCATTTCCTCAGATTGATTATAAGCTCTTTAAGGAGTTGTTTATTCACTATTGCGAACCAAACATCATTCTGAAGGGTCTGTGCTGCCAGTGGTCCTGCTACAATGGATTGTTACTGTCTTCCATTAACTTTTACTACTGGAAGCATTCTAGAAACTCTCTTGGGTTCCATAATGGTCTTTTCTGCCCTGATTATGTAACAGCAGCCATATTTCCCTATGGTAAATCAGGATCCATCATCCCACCCGGTACGGTAACACCCTCCTATACCTGGTGTTTCAGTGGTATTAACAACACACAGTGCTCGTGGCCAAATGACAAGCTTACAATACAAAGATAGCATTGCTGTATCTATGGCAAAAGACTTCTCCCTTGGGAACTAGGAGAGGACAAAGTTGCTGAGAGAGAAGCACGTTTTTAAATGGATTATGAGGAGTAATAGTCAAAGGAATTATCCCCACTTTTAGCAGTTGACATGTTCTTGATTTGGGAGAAACTACATCTTATTTTGGACTTTGGTTCAGAACCTATGCCACATCCAGCAGAACTGCTCACTCCAGACGATGTTGTCTTCTGGTGGGTGCCTTGATATTATCTTCCATATGAAACTCCGAAATTCCATAATGGGGGCAGATTTGAGTGAAGGGGTGTGAGGTGAATCCAGCAAATTCTGTGAGGATAATTAATTTTTATTTCTATAAAATGAATTATCTGGTCAAAAATGTTATTTTACAGGATACCAGGAATGTGAGTGTGGTATTATACCAGTATATATATGGTAGTGCTGACAGAAATTTCCAGCAGAAAAGAGAAATGCGTATAAAGATGAATGTCTATTTCGATGAAGACAACCCGTTGCTTTCCCAATGATGGGAATGATTTTCTAGACCCCTCACCTCCACTGGGCAAAGGTTCATATAAGAAACTCAACATTGACATCTCCTGTTGGCAGTTAAGGCATTCAGCAGTAGTGATAGTTACAATAGATGGACCAGGGGTAGTTCATGTTGTTTCATCCTTTCTACAATGACCACTTTGCACCTGACTATGGGATGGCTGAGGAAAGTAGCTGACACACTTCCAAAGAATGGGCCATCTTTTCCTCCTGATTATTAAGAGCTTCCTCTTCAGTGGACCCTTTGGTGAACATTTAATTGTATACAGATGCCTTACACAATGCTGCTGTTCTTAGGACTCCATCCATACACTTCGTTCCTACTTATCCTAGTCCCCAGTGCAAAAAAATTCATGTTCTTTTCAAGTATTTGTTATCTGGCACACGTAAGAGCCACTGCTCATAAATGCCATATCATGGGCATTTTTCCAACCAGGCAAGATGCATCAATAGACTCATTGCTCAGATTTTTCACCAGTAGTTTGATTTCCCTCAATAAATTCCATAAAGCTCAGATAAAGAAAAAAAGGCATAATTATGTTAGAGATTTTAACACCTCTTTCTAAGTAATAGAAGAAACAGATCAAATGAAGTTCAATAATATAGAGGATTTGAACAACACAATTAACCAACTGACCCAATTGATATTCAAAGGACATTACTTCCAAAAGCTGCAGAATATGCATTCTTCACAAGTACACATGGAATATTCATTAAAGAAGATACTATCATGCTATGAAACAAATTCTCCAAAAGTTCAATTGATTAAATCATACAAAATATACAATTAAAAACTAATGGAATTAAACTATAAATCAATAACAAAGAGATAACTAGAAAACAACCACATTTAGAAATTAAACAACACATTTCATCATAAACATGGTTAAAAGAAGAAAATACAAAGTGAACCTTTAGAAAATATTTTGAACTAAATGACAATGAAAATACAGCATATCAAAATTGGACAGTACAGCTAAAGCCGTGTAAAAATTTTACAGCTTTATATACACACAATAGAAACAAATAAAACCACCAGTTAGAGAAGTTAGAGTAACAGGGCACCTGGGTGGCTCAATTGGTTAAACCTCTCACTTTTGATTTCAGCTCAGGTCATGATCTCAGGGTCTGGAGATGGAGCCCTGTGTTAGGGTCCACACTGGGCATGCAGTCTGCTTAAGATTCTCTCTCTCCCTCTCCCTCTGCCCCCGTCCCCACTCGCGTGTGTGTTCTCTCTCTCTCAAAATAAAATAAAATAATTATTTAAAAAAGAAAGAATAACCGAAAATGAAAGTCACAGTATCAAAAAAAGAATCATGATAAAACCAGAAGTCGATTATATGAAATTCAACATAGAAACCAAGAAACATGATAAGTAAATGTAAGGTGGCATCTGATTTGGGATCCTGGGACAGAAAAAGGAATATTAGGCCCTAAGGACACTTGAATGAACTATGGATTTGGTTAATAAGGTATCAATATTGACTCTTTAATTGTAACAATTGTACCATACTACTGAAATAGGTCAATACTAAGGCATTCTTTTCTACAAATCTGATTTTTCAGCAAATCTAATACTGTAGTAAACAGCAAAGTCTTTAAAAATTCTACAGTAAAAAAAAGCAAATGTACAATAGAGACACATCAAAAATGTCAAATATTGTTGGTTTTAAAAAATTATATCATCAATACTAATTAAGGAAATGTAAATTAGAATCACAATGGATAGTACTTCCTTTCTACCAGAAAAGTTAAAATTAGGAGCACTGAAACCACACGGAGTAAATGAAGATTGGAGAAACTTGATATCCTTACAATACTGTTGGGAGTTGAAATTTGCCTAATGATTTCGGAAAACCTTCTGCCAATATCCATTAAAAATAAGTATATAGTATACTACTGCTACCACTTAGAGGATAGAAAGCTGCAAACAATGATGTTCACACCCAAATAATGAAAGAGAAAGAGCTCAATAGTCTGCAAGACTATAACTTTTCATAGCATATTAGAGAGCCTAGGTTGCAAGGCAAATAGGTAACCTGAAATCCAAAGAAAGGCTTTACAGTAACTGTAATATGTTAAATGGCTTAGTTGATATCCATACCTCGCATAAAGAGACAAGGATTAGGGGCACCTGGGTGGCTCACTCATTAAGTGTCTGCCTTCGGCTCAGGTCATGATCGCAGGGTCCTGGGATCGAGCCCCACATCAGGCTCCCTGCTCAGCGGGAAGCCTGCTTCTCCCTCTCCCACTCCCCCTGCTTGTGTTCCCTCTCTCGCTGTGTCTCTCTCTGTCAAATAAATAATAAATAAAAATTTTTAAAAATAAAAAAATAAAAAAAGAGACGATTATAAGCAGAAAAATGGAAAATATAAGCATAAAGAGATGAGGATTATAAGCAGAAAAATGGAGAATATAAGCAGAAAAATTGAAAATATAAGCAGAAAAATGGAAAAAAGTGGAAAATCCTAGAAATGAAAATCATAATATCAGAAATTAAGAATGCCTTCAAAAAACTATCAGCAACATTGAGGATAAGTCAACGATAGTCACTGAAACTAATGGACAAAGAAAAGAAAAAAGAATGGGGAAAAAATGAGCGGAACAACCAAGAGCTGTGGAACAATATCAAATGGTCTAGTATACATGTAAGACCCAGAAGGAGTAGAAAGAGAGAGCAGGGTAGAAGAAATATTAAAAGGGAAAATGACAGAAACTGTCCTCAAAGTAACAAAAGATAGCAAATCGCAGATTCAAAAGACTCAAAGAATCCTAAGGAAAATAAGGACCAGTATGTGTAATGCGTGCATACACGTACTTAGAAACGCCAAAAATTAACTGAAAATGTTGAATGTACTCAGAGAAAACAAACACGTTATACAGAAGAACAAAGAAAGTCAAGCAGTCTCAATATTTCCATGGTTATGTATTCAACAGAAATTCAGTGTTAAGAGAAACAGTTCAGAAACAAAAAAATTACATACTGTATGGTTCTATTTATATAAAGCTCACAAATGAGCAGAATAATCCATGGTGATAAAAGTAAAAATATGATTTCTTTAAGGGCACTGACTTGTAGTGAACACAAATGAGCCCTCAGGAGCACTGGAAGAACTCTTTATCTTGATTTTGTATTTGAATTTTCCTGCTGTCTTTGTAAATTTGGCTGTCTATTTCTGTTTGATTTGTAGAAATTCTTTATATTTTTTGTATGGTGGTCTTTTAAATACACATATATTGAAAATATCTTCTACACTGCAACTAAGCTTTTAATTCTCTTAAAAATTTCTTTCAATGAGCAGAGAGCCTTAATCTTTAGGAGGTTCTATTTATATCATATTAAATTTCATTGAGTTTTTGCTTATGATTTGTATATAAGCAGCTTATAACTGAGTAAAAATTGAATTAATGTAACAGGAAAAAAGGAAGAAAATTGGAAATCTTACTAGAAAGAAAATGAAAACCTAAGAAAAATTAATATACACTTTAAAATCCTAATTACATTCTCACCAGAGTCTGTTGTAATTTGACAAAATCAACTTTTGAGTTTAAGGGGAAGAATAAATACTTAGTATTAACAATATAATTTATGCAAACGGAAGACTGGTGAGCATAAATCTACCTTATGACACATTACAAATAAAATAATCAAGTCAGTATTAGCATAGACTTAAGAAAAGGTAAGTGGAAGAATAGAGCCCAGAAATAGTGCCAGAATATATACATTTTGACATATGAAAAGGAAGATATTTAAATTCAACAGGAAAACACTGTCTAATTTAAAACCTATGGCTGGAAGAAAGGACTGTTTAAAAAAATTGTATAGAACACCTCACATTATACACAAAACATATTTCAAATTAATTAAAGATTACAATGTAAAAATAATTTTAAAAAGTTGCAAGATCTTAGGAGACCAAAGAAGTAACCTAGAAATCAGGGAACTTTTTAAAGCATGACAGGAAAATAAATGGCTACAGAAAAAAATGTATAGAAATATTTGTTATACAAAATGTAAAATTATAGGACAAGATACACTATAATCAACAGACAATGTATAGTTTGGGAAAATATTTGAAATGCATATAATTTGCATATATTACAATATTTATGTCATCTCTGATGTTTATTAGGGCTACCCTACTTCACTTTCGCAGTATGTATAAATGGCCTTGTGGTTTCTATAAATCCCTGGAGACTATAATGTGAATGGAAGCGTGGTTAGGCTCCCAGGAGCTGTTCATTCTGGCAGTCATCAGAAAGATTTCCTACTTGCTCTTGTTTTTAAAAAATTGTTTAGATTTTATTTAAATTCAAGTTAGTTAACATATAGTGTATTATTAGGTTCAGGGATAGAATGTAGTGATTCATCAGTTGCTTACAACACCCAGTGCTCATTCCATCAAGTGCCCTCCTTAATGTCCATCACCCAGTTTCCCCATCCCTCCGCCCACCTCCCCTCCAGCAACCATCAGCTTGTCCCAACCTGCTCTCAGGTAAAAGAAAACCTAATAGAAAGGTTTGCACGGTGTCTTCAATAGACAACTTACAGAAGAGACAACAAAACAGCCATTAAAAACATAAATATATGGTGAGCTTCACTAGTAGAAACTGCAAATTTAATGGGTAGTAAGGAGGGCACGTATTGCATGGTGCACTGGGTGTTATACACAACTAATGAATCATCGAACTTTACATCAGAAACCAGGGATGTACTGTATGGTAACTAACATAATATAATAAAAAAACATTAAAATAAAAAAAATAAATAAATAAAAGAGGAAGGGAAAAATGAAGGGGGCAGGGAACAGAGAGGGAGAGGAACCATGAGAGACTATAGACTTCCGGAAACAAACTGAAGGTTTTAGAGGGGCGGGGGGTAGGGAGATGGGTTAGCCTGGTGAAGGGGGTATTAAGGAGGGCACATATTGCAAGGAGCACTGGGTGTTATACGCAAACAATGAATCATGGAACACTACACCAAATACAAATGATGTACTGTATGGCGACTAAAACATAATGAAAAAATAAAAGAATAATGGATAACTCTATACAAATTATAAAAAATTAAATATTAATATTGGTGTTGACACCCATAGGGATAACAGTTAAACACATACAAGGATGCATAACTGGTATAAATGTAAATTTATATAGCCTCTTTAAAAAAATCTAGCAATGATCATTTATATTAAAAACAAATACTTCTATGACCAGTAATAAGACTCCAGGAAATCTACAGATTTATGTACAATTATTCATTTGTATGGTAAAAATTTGAGGGAAGGGATCTCTAAAATGAATGCTATGATAAATCTAATTGTAATGAGGGCAAATGTGCAATTGAACTAAAGCAGTAGTAGATAAAGTTACAGTTGATAAAATTTTGGGATATCCATACCATGCAAAATCTGATGCAGTTGCAAGGACTTAAATGTATGCCATTTGCCTTGAGGAAATTTCACAATATAATTTTAGAAAATCAAGGTGCAGTAACATGTATATGACATGAGCTCAATTTTATAAACAGACAAGGAAAATACCAATATAAAACTTTTATTTGACTTGTGAATGAACAATGAGAGCATGTGGATTAATAGAAAGAGCAAGCAAAAACCAAAAAACAAAGAGGATAATTAAAAAAAAAAAGACAATACCCAACTACAATAATAATATTACAACAGAAAGAAGAAATTCAGTCTAAAATAAATAATCATATTTATGTCAAAATCGTGTATGTGTGTGTGTATACATACGTGTGTGTATCTACTCCTTCATCTGCCCATCTTGTGAAAGGTTATTGCTGATCATCTCTGATAATTGAAAATTTCAAGTGATTTTGACTTTCCTCTTACATTTTGCTATACTGCTTGAAGTATTTACAATAAGCATGAATTATTTATATAATCAGAAAGAAACAAGGAAATGTTTTTTATTTAATAAGGAAAATGTGTCGCCCATGTGTAATATTTAAATTTATGACTCAGAATAAGTTAGTCGTTGTAATACCCCACCCCTATGATTTGTCACATTCAGAGAGCCTCTTGCATAGGTAATTTTCTATCTACAACCATGTGACTGTCTCTCTGCTTTAAAGGGTTGTTATTACAGCACTTCCCTCTGACACACCTTGGAGCCACTGCCCACTTGATTAGCAGGTTCCATGCCACATGTAATAACTGATACTACTCTGCAAGCCTCCTGCTCCTGCATTTGCTACTCTCCTTGGTTTCATGGAATGCATTTGCTCTTCTCAATGACCTCCAGTTCTGTCTTTTCCCTTCATATAGTGAACAAGTTATTATTCATTAAGTAGTTCGGTACAACACCATGTTTGGCAGTTCCGGAAATGTATTATTATCTGTGCTGTAATGTTTGAGCAGTTGAAATGTGGCTAGTGCAGTCAAGGAACTGGCTTTTACAACCTTATCTAATTTGGACTTATTTAAGGTTATGTAGTCACATGTGGCCAATGGATACCATATTGGACAGTGCAGCTTGAGAGCGATTCTTTCAGTGCCATTGGATGAATAACACTTCTTCTTTTAGGCCACCTCTCTCACTTTCCATAAACACCCAGGCCTCGTAAGTGTGGCTGTGATGCGTGGCCACCATCTTGCTCCAGTCATTTAGATTGCTTTCAAGCCTTTTCTTCATTTATGATGATTTGTTTTTTGGATGCACCTTATCTTTTCCTCTAATCAGGACTCTGCTATGTTATTCTTATCACGTAGGGAAATGTGTTTATAGCAAATGATTGCTATGGGTTGCATATGAATTTCCTTTCACAGGGATTCTGGACCCCAACAACTCAAGGGCTATGACTGGGCCTCCTTTTTAATGTTAATAAATATTTTTGACAATTGCAAGAACAAATAACTAAACATTTTTTGAAAGGGGCTGGTCTGCTAGAAGCATATTGGATGTGGCATGACCTAATTTTCCCTGCGAGCCCCTTAGATCTTCATCTCTGAACCATGCAAAATTGTACACACGGAAACATTTCTCAGTTAGGGATGCTTCTACACACCCATGATGCAGGGGAATTTAAATGCTTTTTCTCTAGCAGGTGCCACAAAGAACACCAAGGACCATAAACCTTGGATGGACTGGCAATCTAGGAGTGGCCACCATAGGACTGGCCTAATGTTCGTTTCCTCTGACCCAATTCTGTCACTTTCCATAAGGCAAGCCAGATCCATATGTAGGGTCAGGATTTGCTTACTCATTTGTCTTACCACTAGTTCAGCGTGTCGTTTAATTTCTTTTATTATCTGTGTGGACACTTGGCAGTTCCTTCTTTTAGACCCTCAAAACACAAGTTGCACACCCCTTTCTGAGCAAGGAGAGGCAATGCATATAGCACTCTGATCCAGTGTGGAGACACGAGCCAGCCAGCCTGAAACTGAGCCTGGCTTCTCCAACTTAAATCATTCAGTGTACTTGAGTAAGTTTTTAATCTCTGTCTCCCTGTCTTCATCTTAAATGAGGAATAATAATAGTATATGGATTTCATAGGGTTGTTGAAAGGGTGAAATAAATTAATATGTAAAGCCCTGATAACAATGTCTGGCAATATTACTGATCCTATTAGTTGCAACATTAATTCTCATTATTTCCTGTTCACTTCCTAAAGGTGAATATGCTTATAATATTCAGGAAGAAAGCCCTGTTGTCCAGAGATTTTCCTTCTATGGGCAACTATACGTCTTTCATTTTTGGCAAGAAAAATATGCCCCCCTACACCTATACACACATCTTCTTAAAGTTAATAACTAGAATAACTTTCATAAATAAAATGCAGTTGTTCTATTATGTTGCCTATTAAAGCTGAAGATATGCTTTCATTCAGAATAGCATTTACTGTTTCATCATGAAATTAGCTCCATGCCCAATTTTCACAAGTGCTGTATTGACAAATGAATGATCTTAAATTTGTAGCATAACACAGACATTCTGTTTTGTTCTGTAGAATCAAATATATACAGGGACAGAGCAAGGGTGTGGAAACTATAACCCATGCCCATTTTGATGTCTGACATAAAACTATTTCAAAATCACTTTGCCATGAAAATTACCCTCTTGACTATTGTTGAGTCTCTATAAACATTGGGATGTATAAACTATGGCTAACAGATAGATGAAAGAATGTTGCTAATGAATTATGGACAGTTCTAAAACTCTTTGAAAATCATGTGACCTGAAGGTTTCCAAGACTTGTCTGGTAAAGGCTGCCTACAAAGCAGAGATAGTGGAATTTTCTCAGTCTTGTTGCCAATGACAGAGATGGCATGCTAGAAGGGGGAGTCAAGATCTGACTTGATTCAAAGCTTAGAAGGGAGATATTTATTCAATCAGCCTAAAAAGCTGCACGGTCAATGCAGAGGCTAAATAAATAAATAAGGACTGGCAGATGAAAAGACATGAGAAAACCAAGAACAAGCCTATTATGGGTGGTTCTGGAGCTAATTTCGTGATCTATGAAGTCTTCCTTTTCTGGGTTAGCACATTTATTTCCATAAGCTTTAAATGTCTTCATCTTTGGACTTATCTCTACTCCCTTACTCATTAACTTCCATCTGGACCAAATCTTTGTTCACTAGCCGATAGCTGTCCAAAAATTAGATATATGCCTGAGGAGAGTCTCTATGAGCTAAACACTCATCTTTAGATAAGCTTCTAAAGATTATGATAGTGGTAGTGGTAGGGAGAGAGGCTGGAAGTAAGGCATCTTTTAGTTATGAACTGGAACGGTTTATTATAAAGTTATCTCTTGAAAATCTCTTGGGTGGAGAGTGGTAGTAGACAAAGGTAATTTTTTTTTTTAATGAATAGTGTTGAATGTCATAAAGCTAAATTTTTAGAATAATTGAAAAACAAATAGAACCATTTATTTAGGAATAAAGCATGTCCAGCATAGGGTGGGTAACCATCCTGGTTTGTCCAAAACTGATTGTGTTTTCAGGATACAGGACTTTTAGTTTTAAAACTGGGAATATCTTAAACCAAGACAAGATGGTCATCCTAGTCAAGCATCTAATAGTGCAGTATTTTCAGTGTAGCCATCATAACTAAAATGGCTTCATGGCTCAAGAATAGTCAAAGATCCAAAACAGGGTCCATAGGTGACCCTCTAGAGACATTCAATAAATGGACTTTGTCTTTTTTCTATTTTCCGGACAGCATCCTTAAAAATATGTAATAATTTTTTCTGGATTTCTATCAGTTAGGTATCCCTGGTAACCTAAATGAGTTTTTTTGAAAATCTGCTTCCTGATAACTAAATATAAAAATAGCGGAAGTTCAATGTAAACCATCTTCTGGTCTTTTGAGGCAGTAATTTCCATGATAGCCTAATAGAGGTTGTGTCTGTTAGAATTATTTTTCAGTATCTTGAGAAAATGTTTGCCAAAGTGATGTCCTATCAATAAAAGACATCTTCAAAATTTCTAAGTGTTGGTCTATATAAAAGATCTGAATACCTTACAAATCTTGGAGGAGACAGAATTCTCCAGAGTAGATGAAGAGGTATAAAATGAGTATATACTAAGAAGGTTCTATCTCTATCAATGGATTTAGATGCTTTTGACAACCCATAATTAAAAGGATAGAGGTTGGCTATGAAGACTCAAGAAGTAGACTGAGACATAGTACCTACACTGTGAATGTCTACTCCCATTGCTGAGAGTGCACAGAGAACTCCTTTTTGTTCTAACACTCTTGTTCAGCCATGCGCACTGCCCATCCCTGCAATATGGGAGGGCTGTTGAAAAAAACATGATTCAATGTATTTTTCCACCTTCTTAATCAGTGTTGGATTGATCCCACAAAGATCTAGCCAATACCTAGTGAATTTTACCAGAAAGAAAATGAGAGGAAGGAAGGAAGGAAGGAAGGAAGGAAGGAAGGAAGGAGAAGAAAGGAAGGAGAAGAAAAGAAGAAAGAAAGAAAGAAAGAAAGAAAGAAAGAAAGAAAGAAAGAAAGAAAGAAAGAAAGAAAGAGGAAGAAAGGAAGGAAGGCGGAAGGGAAGGAAGAAAGGAAGGAGTCACTCTTATTCAAGATCAAATGAAATACCTAGAAAAAAAATAAATTAGCAGAAACTAAAAGTTCTGTGATCCTGCCAGAAATATAGAATTTCTTAATTTGTGCCCTCTACTTGAACTGTACATTAAGAAGTTGGAAAACTGTGTTAGGAACATCTTATAACATATGCAAAGAGAAATGTTTAGGGACTCTCCTTTCACCTTTCCTTTCTTTCTTCCTTCCTGAAATATTATTTGAACAAGTCATTTCCAGGCAGGAATACAAGATTTTATAAGAATGTAAAAGAAAGAATAGTTGGATGGAACCAAACTCCAGTAGATTTGCAGGTGTAGGGTAAAATGTTTTGATAAATTTTAGAAAGTTTCTGTATTCCTGGTGAATAAGTAGCTGGAGTTCACCTGTTGACAGTTATGGGAGCAGAAGGAGTGTTTGATTTTGGATAAATGGGCAATGTATGATATAGTTAGTGTAGATAATATAATGCAATTTTATCAGATAAATATTGGACATTATCCCATATGAAGATTCTAGTTATGGGGAGTGATCTTGAATTCATAGTGGTACCAACTTGCTAAGTTAGATAAACTTCTCTAGCTGTGTTCGGCTGCCCAGAAGAAAATAAATCAGAAGAACAAGAAAAAAAAATAGACCTTGTAATTGAATTCAGAAAGCTAAAGAGTGAAGACAGAAGAGGAAAAATAATAAGGGAAAATAAAAGTATTAAGATGGCTAAAAATGTTAGGTGAGATTAGTTGGCCAGAAGAGCTAGAAGGACAGAAAACACAATACTTAAATTAGCGATTTGGGATATGGAGCATTGGTTCCACATGTGTACTGGAAAAAGGAACATTTAGTTTCTATAACTAAGAATACAGAGAAATTTGTTTGTAATGTTCTAGAAGGCAGACAAAAGGGGTTCAAGAGGAGGTAGGAACATGAGAGACTATGGACTATGAGAAACAAACTGAGGGCTACAGAGGGGAGGGGGGTGGGGGAATGGGATAGACCGGTGATGGGTAGTAAGGAGGGCACATATTGCATGGTGCACTGGGTGTTATACACAACTAATGAATCATCGAGCCTTACATCGAAAACCGGGGATGTACTGTATGGTGACTAACATAATATAATAAAAAATCATTATTAAAAAAAAAAAAGAGGAGGTAGGAATAGAAAACAAGGTCAGGATGGAGGAAGTTATGGAACATTATGCAATGATATGCTCCTAAAGAATAGATTGCTAGCCAAAACCATGAGTGTGAGTTGGTTAGGCAATGGGGAGGATATTAATTACCATTCATACATGCAAATAATAGAACCCACTAGAGTTGGGTAGAATAGAATAGAATAGAATAGAATAGAATAGAATAGAATAGGAAAAGGTTTGAATAGAAAAAGGTTTATTAAAGAACCAGAGAACAACCACTGGGTCCTATGCAACTAAGAAACAGAGCTAGGGACAAGATAGAAGAAACGTACTATCAATGACACTTTTAGGATTACTGTCCAGGATCTGAACATCTGATGCCACTCATTGGAAGCTAAAAAATACCTGCCATGGTTGCCTTGAATAACCAAGTGCCTCTGTTACACTGGCACCCTGTAGATCAAACCACTCATGCACACCAGGTTGTTTTTGTTTTGTTTTGTTTTGTTTTATTATTATATGTTAGTGACCATATGGTACATCATTAGTTTTTGATTTAGTGTTCCATGATTCATTGTTTGCGTATAACACCCAGTGCTCCATGCAATACGTGCCCTCCTTAATACCCATCACCGGGCTAGTCCATCCCCCCACACCCCTCCCCTCTAAAACCCTCAGTTTGTTTCCCAGAGTCCATAGTCTCTCCTGGTTCATTTCTCCCTCTGTTTATCCCCCCTTCATTTTTCCCTTCCTTCTCCTACGGATCTCCCTGCTATTCCTTATGTTCCACAAATGAGTGAAACCCTATGATAATTGTCTTTCTCTGCTTGACTTATTTCACTTAGGATAATCTCCTCCAGTCCCATCCATGTTGATGCAAATGTTGGGTAATCATTCTTTCTGATGGCTGAGTAATATTCCATTGTATATATGAACAACATCTTTATCCATTCATCTGTTGAAGGGCATCTCGGCTCCTTCCACAGTTTGACTATTGCGGACAATGCTGCCGTGAACATTGGGTGCACATCAGGTTGTTGACTTCCATACTTAAGACCAATGCAGATGAATATGTACAGAGGAACATAAGGCACTGCAGAATTTCATGTTTCAGCTTTTGAACCCCCATAGAAAGTCAGATAATCTTAGAATGGGTGCTACTGTATCTGTCCCAAGGTGTTCAGATTTGAGTATTAATTGATGGAACAAGAAATGAGGATCATGATGAATTTAAACTGAGCCAAATGGAGAGAAGTCCTTGCTTCTTTTGCTTTGCGTTTTTTTAGCCAGATAACAGTAGTCACATCACACAAGATTCAGTAGAGTATATGACTCATTTTTGCCTCTTTCAACTTTGTACATCGCCAGTCTGAGAGACAGCAGGCTAGGCTTGCACACCTGATGTGTGGCCTCTTTCTCTTTTTTCAAAAGGTTGGGCATGAAGAATTCTACCATCAATTTGTGCAAGAATGGATCATAAATATAAATATGAGACAAAAGTACACAACGTTTAAAAAGAAATTATAGGAGTAAGTCTTCGTGACCTTAGTTCAGGCTCTTGTTTCTCAACTATGACATAAAATTCTAAACTACAAAATAAAAAAATAGATAAATCAGACATCATCAAACTAAAAGATTTTGTGCTTCAACGATACCACTGAGAGTGCGAAAAGACAATTCACAAAACAAGAGGAAATATTTGCATGTCATATATCTGATAAAGAACTTATATTCAGAATATATAAAGAACTCTTAAAATTCGACAATAGAAAGACATAATGCAATCTTAAAATGTGCAGAATATTTAGAAATTTCTCCAAAGAGGATATACGAATGGCCAATTAAGCACAGTGAGAATTTGCTCAACATCATTAGTCCTTAGGAAATACAAATCAAAAACCACGATGAAATATCACTTCCCATCCATGAGAGTAGTTAAATTTTAAAAAGGCAGTCAATAACAAGCACTAACAAGAATGCAGAGAAATTGGAGCTTTCATACATTTCTGGTGGGACTATAAAATGCAGCCACTGTGAGAAACAGTTTGGCAATTCCTCAAAATGTTAAAATGTAAAGTTTCTATATGATCCAACAATCTCACTTTTAGATATGTACTAAAGAGAAAAGCATATGTCTACAAAAAAATGTATACAAATGTTCATAGTAGCATCATGTATAATAGCTAACAGGTAGATGTCCACCAATTGATGAATGGGAAAATAAAATGTGGTCTATACCCCACTCAGTGGGTGTATTACCTGGCAATAAAAAGTCACCAAGTACTGATACAGGTTATAACATGGATGAACCCCGAAAATGTTATTCTAAATGAAAGAAGCCATCACAAAATACCACATATTGTATAATTCCATTCATATAAAATGTCCCCCATAGGCAAATCTGTAGTGACGGAGACTAGATTAGTAGTAGCTGAGGGCTGGGGAAAGGAGAGAATGTGGAATGACCACCAATAGGTATGTGGTTTCTTTTTCAGGTGATGAGCTATTCTAAAATTAGATCATGATGATCAACGCACCATTCTGTGAACACACTAAAAGCTATTGAATTATAGACTTTAAAATACATTTAAGATACAAACATAAAATATATCTCAATGATGCTGTTATAAAAAATATATGATATTCTCAGTAACATGTACTTGCAGGTCCCAAAAGTGAACTAACAAAATAGTAGCATCCTTGGTCATTTTAGATGACCTTTGTTTCCATATTCTTTCTGCACTGCTACCTTCTTTGCCTAATTGCCTGTTTTGAACCTGTGAAATACAGCTGCTGTATTTTCCTCTTTAGAATTGACCTCTGTGCCAGATATTTTGCAGGGCACCCTTGTCACAGAGACCTCCTGGTCATGATAGGAACTGTCACTCCCTAATCACTGTTCCCGGAGAACACAATATTGAATGGGGAAAATCCATCCCAGTCTGTTGGGAAAAGGATGCCCATGCATATTAATGCTATCTCCTTTAATTCAGAGTTTCTCATACCAGCACAATGCCATGCATTTTAAGGAATTAAGACATATTCCATTCAGTCCATTTTCCTTACTCAGATGCAACTCATTGTTGATATTTAGGGTGCCAATTTGAAAGAAAACCTGTATATGTGATGATCATAATCACATGTATTATCACATTATCACACCTAACATGGGGCACAGGTAACTAAGGAATCTCCTCTACACCCCCCCCTTCCCTGCTTTGAGGATACTTCAATACATTTTTGGCTGATCTTGATTCTATATTTGAAATACGTGCACATTTTGCTCAGTCATGAGGTATAAGGACCTAAGTGCCAGAGCAGCATAGGTATTAAGTTGTTTGTGAAACATTTCTAAGTTGGCATCTGAAGATAAATGGCCCCAATCTACTGAACACATTTAGTTTGTGGGAGACACAGCTAATGACATATCTACCTGTTCACTACTATGGAAAGAGCCATTTCTAAAGAAGAGATAAATAACAATATTAATGCATTTCCACAATCGATGTCAACAGAGTGAGCATGTTTCGAGGGAGACTGGTTATACCTGTACTTTGGTGTTCAAGAGACATGGCGGAACTCCTCCTGGGCAATAATAGTATAGGCACTGCCTAGATATGATGTGCCCAGTAGTGACAGGGAACACTGTCAAGTTCAGCCTTAAGCCACTGCTGAGCCTGATTTTCTAGTCAGGCTGGCAAGGATTTTAGTTGCTAGACAAATTGAATGTATTTTGAGCTCATACAATTTCTCTCCACAGTGATTTCTGCAGTGCTGCTTGCTGTCACAGCTCAGGATTTTTTTTCAACTATTCCCACCCTGGGAAAATATGTGATGATCATCAAAGTTTCTTTTGTTCCAGAGATGCAAGGCCATCAGGCAAATAAAAATACCCAAAAATTCCTGTGGCTTGCCAGATACCACTACTCTATTTTTTCATGCATATTATTTTATTAATGAGACGTCTTAAAAAGGAGTGTGTCCAAACATCTAACGCTGCTACCACTAGACACACTCTCACCTCAGCCTCTATAAATCCCAGGTCTGCTACATCTTCAATGTATGTTTGTGGGCAAGATGTTTTACCTCCCTGTAGCTTCTCATCTGAAAATGGGGAGGAGTGTTAACAATGATTCTTAATAAGGTTATTAGGAGGTTAAATGAGTTAATAAGGTAAAAAAACCAAAACAAAACACAAACCACTGCCTAGAATAAAGCAATCACTCAATAAATATTATAATTATTTTACATATTATTGTCTTGGCTTTCAGATCTGGTTTCTCTAGTCATGATTTTAGATCTTCTTTTTAGACTATGACATAAATCTTTTCCCATTATGTCTTCCCACATGGGACTCCCTATGATGATTCTTACTCAGTTCTAGAGAACCAATCCTTATCTCTAATCGGTGAGTTATCTTGCAAATCCCAAGCAAGAAATCAGGAGAAGGGCAGATGTTATTAGATAGGGAAGCAAGAGAGATTGTGGGATTCAGACACAATGGGCCAAGTACTGTTCTAGCAAAGGGAAGACGCAGCATCTGCTAGGGGTGCATGTCTTGCACAGATAGGTGAATTTTGTCCAACTCAGGGAAGGTTCTGAGAGGCCCAAACTGCGCAGGCACTAACATAAACCTGTTCCCAAACACAAGGTGGAATTTTGTCTTTGGTGCTGCTTGCATGGGTATAGAACTAATGTTGCAGCCTAATGTCAACTAACAAAGTTTTAGTAGAGGCATTAGTATAATGTGAAACTGTACAAAACTTAGAATATTGGACTAATTCTCTGTTTCAGCTCGAACACCCCCTCCAACACACACACACCCTTCCCTACACAGACACACTCAGATACACACACATTTACTCACCTAGCCTATGTAACCCCACTTTCAAGAAGGTATTTCTTCACACATACAATCCATAGTCATTTCTAACATGCATTTATGTCTGTGTTGTATTTTATATGTGGAATATATGTCTAATCTGCTTCTTTGACTCGGAAACTGTGTGGTGCCTTTGTTCGAAACAGAACCAATTGTGTCATATTGAATTTAATAAATATAAACCCAATACTTGACTCTGCTGCTGTCATTCACATTCTCTAAATCAACTTTAGCAAGTTCTCCTGATTATTTATAAGATACACTCCACTAATAAGATATATACACCTGTGCACTTTTGCCCAGATGCAGCACACAAAAAAGAAGCTTTAAAAAAGTAGATTAGGAAGGACTGATCATTTTGTCACCGATAAGTATTTATTAAAGACAAGTGTTTTATGAAATGTAGAAAATTAAACTAGCTTCTACTTTAGGGGGTTGATTAAACAATTCTTTACAGGAATGTATGGATTTGAAATGCTTTTAAAATCTTATTTCATTAATATAATTACCATTCAAAATTAAGTTACATAGAGTATCTCAATTTGTTGCTCATGGGATATGATCTCTCTTAGTTTAAAATTACATTATACTTAGGAAAGCTTCAAACTATCAGGTTAACTTGTTTGGCAGAATGTTAGATTAATTCTCTAATTCACTGAAATATCTATTGCCTTTTTCAAAAGAATTGACTGTAATGAATTAGAGCGCTAATCTCAACAATTTATCACTAAAACGAGGTCATCACACTTAGCAGAATATTCAAGACTCCTAGTACATGACTAACATTTTCTTTATTATAGGAAAACATGTATTTTCTACATAATATCTTATCATATTTTAGTGGTTTTTAAAATATACTAAGGAACTGATCTATTATAAGATTGAAGTCAGTTATAACAGTGTGCTATAAATTATTTGTAGCAAGTTATTAAAAATCTTAACGAACAGTTAATATGGTAGTATGATATACTGATAATAGAGAACAATGATGTAACCATCCTCTAAAATTTCAATTTTTTTTTTGAACAGCTAAAAACAATTGCAAATTAGAAATTGTTTTCATCTTGGATATGTGTGAAGCAAAATAATGATGTCAAGCAGTGAGTGTTAATATATTTTTAATTAATAATGGAAATACTTAACTAAAATTTATTGAGTTTTTAACTTCTCAAACATCGGGACACTTGGGTGGCTCAGTCAGTTAAGTGTCTGCCTTTGGCTCAGGTCATGATCTCAGAGTCCTGGGATGGAGGGCTTGCATAGGGCTTCCTGCTCAGTGGGGAGCCTGCTTATCCCTATGCCTGCTGCTCCTCATACTTGCTCACTCTCTCTCTCACTCTTAAATAAATAAAATCTTAAAAAAAAATTCTCAAATATCACTTAAGTTTATACAGATATATTGATCCAGAATTGATTTTGTTAATCTAAGAGACATATAGGCAAAATTAAATTATAAAATAGTATGTTACCAAAACACTTAAAATAAAGGAAAAGTGGCAAAACAAGCGAATAAAAATAAGACCATCTTTGATTTCAGCAAAAACCAATACACACCAAGGCCAGGGTCTTGGGAATCAGCACGAAATCATCAGAATGGTTGGGTTGTGCTGTCAATTTGCACCCAAGCTTATGACATGTGTGTATTATGTGTGTGAGACTCTTTCCTGGTAAAATGTCTATCCTCAATTCTGTAGGATATGGACTTCTCATGTTACTCCTCATTATCACTCTTTTTTTAATCTCCCCATTCTCCAGAGCTGCTTACCACTTCACCACTGGAAACACAGGCCTGCCTGTGAGTACCAGCTGGGGGGCTGGCACTGTTACCCCTGCACAACAGCCTTAAAGCTTCTTCTCCAACGACATTTTGGATCTGATTTGCTCCTGTATGCAGTGTTTTCCTGCTCCACCAATCCAAATGCAAATCAGAATGTCATGTATCCCAAAACCTAGTCTACACCATCTTCTAGAGTCTGAATTTACTGTTCTGTTGTTTTTCAGAGAGCCCTCATTTATTGTTGTATTTCGTCCTGTTCTGCGATTTCTGATTGTAAGCTTATGTTTGCTGAAACTTGAGCTGTGTAGATGCTCTAAGGCCTGGGCTGAAAATATATCTCTATTGAACACATGTATCCTTTTCTTTTTCTCTTACTAAAATTATTTTAAAATATTTATTATGGGGGGTCTTTTAAAACTTTAAACAATTTCAATTCAGTTTGAAATGTCATAGAATATCAGGAAATATATTTATATTCCACTACCAAAAACAAATTTCAAATGTAAAATTATCTTTGTATTTGTGCAAATATTTTGTTTCCTAGTTCAACAATTAAATAAGCAATCATGTGTTCCTCCAATGCTTGAGCTTTTTTCTTTGTTTAACAGATTTTTCATGTTCCTTCCAACCTTTCATGGACCCTGGGCTTTGTCTGTTGGTCCCCCACATAGCAGTGAATATGAAATGTTATGTTATCAGGGATTAGCATATATCCTTTGGTGACTTCAGAGCAAGCTCACTGAAATTAGCTTTCACTGTGGCCCTGTTGGATGTCTTTCTTTTCTTGGGTTTACAATAAAAAAATCCAATATTTTTAATGCTTAATAGCATAGAGTAGGTAGACTCAATATGATTAGAAATGTTATTATGAGCCTGAATCTCTACCCACAAAGTCAAATATAAAGGAAAGATCCATATCTTTATGTTTTTTTTTTAAAGAAACTTTATTATTATATGAAACTCCCTGTCTGGAATGATGAAAAATTCCTTCCCAATCAATAGTCAGGGAGAGGGGAGAGGGAGGTCTGTATCCTTAGGTTGCGAAAATTCTCATTATGTAGTGCCAACACATCAGAGAGGTCTCTTCCCTTGTTATGCATGATTCTGCCTATGTCCCCAGTGAGACATTTACTTTCCTATTTGACTCAACGGCTTCAGCTTTGGTCACCCTGCACTCTTAGTACCATGACTGAGCCTATTAAATAGCAAATGTTTACTCTCCTTAAATGTACCACATTAACATTAACTCAGAGATTTGGCCACTTTCTGGGAAAATACAACAATGACTTTTTCAGTTCACTTGGAATCAAATAAAATCTTCCTCTGGACTCCAGGAAAATGTATAATCAGACTCCTGTCTTTGTTTTAAAACAGATCTATCACTTTGCCCCCTCCGCCCCTCCCCCGGCTTATTGTGACCTAGGCACACTAGCCCGTTCCTAAATTATATCAAGCTCATTCTTACCATAAGATCTTGATACTTACTTGAAAATCTACTTTATAAGATATTTTCTACTTTATAAAGAAGTTTATAGTTTTACATTTTACATTTACATTTAAGTGATTCAATTTGAGTTAATTTTCATATAAAGTGCAAGATTTAGGTGAAGTTTTATTTTTTAAACTACACATTTCCAAGCCCTCCAACACCATTTTTTTGGAATGGCTACATTTCCTTCATTGACTTGCTTTTGGACCTTTGTTAAAATTCAGTTGAGCATATTTGTGTGGGTCTACATCTGAGTTCTAATTTTTTGTCCATTGATCTATAAATCTATCCCCCTGGCAATACCAGATTACAAGACTTGATTACTGTAGCTATACAGTGAGCCTGCCCATCAGATAGACTGATTCCTCCACTTCTTTTTCTTTTCAAAATGGTTTTGACTATTCTATCTTATGCCCTTCCATATAAACGTTAGGATAAATTTGTCTCTATCAACAACAACAACAAAAACCAAAACCAAAGCCAAAATTAAAACCAAAAACCTTGTGGGCATTTTGAAAGCAATTGGATTAAGCCTGAAGATCACTTAGGAGAGATTTGACATCTTTCCTATGCTGACTCTTCTGATCATGAACACAGTATATCTTTCCGCTTATTCAGTATTGTTTGACTTTTTAAAATTAGCCATTTGCAATTTCAGATACAGATTCTGTGCATGCTTTGTTAGATTACCCGAATATTTAATGTTCTGTGGAATAACTGGAAATCACACTGTTTTAAATTTTAGTTTCCACGTGTTCATTATCTAGAATTGCTATTGCTTGTTGTGTGTTCATCGTGTACCTTTTGATGTTGGCCAACTCACTTTTTTGGTACTAGGAAAGTCTGTAGAACATATGTCACCTGCAAACAGGGGCAGTTTTATTTCTTCCTTTCTATTCCATATTCCCTTTATTTTCCTTGCTTTATTTTGCTGTCTAGAACGTCTAGTATTATGTTGTATTACACATATTTTGACATGTGTTTTCATTTTCATTCAGTCCTATGTATTTTTACAAATTTCCTTTGAGGCTTCCTCTTGAACTCAAGGATTACTTAGAAGTGTGTTATAATTCCCAAGTGTTTGAAAATCTTCTGCTTGTCTTTATGTTATTGATCTGTAGTTTGATTCCCTGTGGTCAGAGAATATATCCTGTATGGTTTCAATTCTTTTAAATCCGTTGCTATGTGTGTTATGGCTTAGAATGTAGTGCATCTCGATAAATGTTCCATAGACCTTTAGAAAAATGTGTGAATTTTGCCTTTTTTTTTTTTTTAAGTGGCGTGTCTATGTATACGGAGTAGATCGTGTTGTTTGCTTCACTTTATTCTTGCTGCTTTCTCTCTAATTGCTCTGACAGTGAAATGATGTGATCCTCAACCATAATTGTGTCTGTTTCTCTTTTCTGCTCTTTTCTCGGTTCAGCTCTACCAGTTTTGCTTCGCGTATTTTAAGGCTCTGATATTTGGAGCACACACATTTAGGACAGTTCTGGCCTTCTAGTGTACCGATCCTTTTATCATTATGTAAGATGCCTCTGGTACTTCTCTCTGAAGTCTACTTTAACTGATATTTAAAAAGCCACATCTGGTGTGATTTGTTTGCTTTAATTGTTGCACGACCTCCTTTTACATCCAAATTACTGATGCCATTGCATTTTAGACTGAGTTTCCTACAGATAGCATAGAGGTAGGTAGGCCATGTTTTTTAAACACGCCAACATCTTTCTTTTAATTAATGTATTTAGATCATCTACATTTAAGATAACTAGTAATATGTTAGGACTTAACTCTGCCATTTTATTATTTGTTTTCTGTTTCTCCTCTTTCTCATTCCTTAGTTTCTGTTTTTCTTGTCTTCCTGTGGGTTACTGGCTTTGTTCCAGGTTTATTCTTGATCTGTTCACAGTATTTTTCAGTCTATCACTTTGAATAATTATCTTGGTGGTTTTTCTAGGTATTACAATACACAAATGCCACTTACCAAAATACAAAATTTGACATTTTACTACACCTAATGACGTGTGGGAACCCTATATCTTTTTAGGTCCTTTTCACTTCCCCACTTTTAAAATGTACTTGTTTCAAGTATTTCCTTAACCTACATTGAGTTCTGTATCAAATCATAATTTTTGCCCCAACAATCACATGTGATTTAAAAGCTCATGAGAAAAAGGCTAGTCTATTATATTATTGCCTCTAATGAGCTCATTATAGTATTTGTTGTTTTCTGAAGTTCCAAGTCTTCTTCTGTTATACTTTCTTTTCTGTTTGGGGAATTTCCTTTAGCCACTCTTGAACGGTAGGCATGTATTACAAAGTCTCTTTGTTTTCCTTCATTTGAGAATGCCTTTTTTCCTGTTCATATTCCTGAAATATGTTTTTATTGAAGGTCGTCGATAATTCTTTTCTTTCAACAATTGATTTGTCCATGGTTTTAGATGACAAATCACTTGCATTCGATTGATATCCCCCTGTGAATAATGTGTTCTTATTCCCTCATTATTTTCTGTGTTATATTTTGTTTTGTTTCCAGTTTTTAGAAGTTTCATTATGATGTGCTTTGATTGGGTTTCATCAGGATTATCTTCTTGGGGGCACACTCAGCATTTTGACTCTGTATGTTTATCTTTTTTTCATAAAATTTGGGAAGGTTTCAGCCATTATTTCTTCAAATACTTTTTAGTTCCTCTCTCTGCTGTCCTCTGGCACCCTGATGTTAGCTCTTTTTTTATAGTCTCACAAGACAACTTTCTAAGTTTCTTTTCTTTCTTTTATTTTAGAGGAAGTAAATATTGTTGCTCTGTCCTCGGGCTCACTGATTATATCCTCTATCATCTTCACTCTAGTAGCAAACCTGTCCAATGAGATTATTTTCATTCTTTTACTTTTCAGTTCTGTAATTTCTACTTGGTTCTTTCTTTTTATAATTTCCATTTCTTTCCTGGAATTGTCTATTTGTTCATTTGTTTCAAGATAACTCATAATTACTTTTAAAAATAATTTTAGGATTGCTTCTTCGATGTCTTCTCAGAAATGCCAACAACAGATTCATCTCACTGATGGTGTCTTTTGATTGTCTTTTCTCATTCACATTGTGATTTTCCTGCAACCTGTTAGAACAGGTGATTTTCAGTTGTATCTTGGACATTTTATATTATAGGACTCTGAATATAGTTTAAGCTTTTTTTTAGTAGGCAGTTCCTCTGTTGAGGTATAGTGTTAGAACCAACTGGCTGTATATGTTCAGCTTTCTTATGGGCCCAATAGCATCCCTGCAAAAATGGAGCTCTTATACCTCTTTGTTTCAGAAAGATGAGGTGGGAGTACAGCTCCTTCCATGGCCCTTATTATAAAGGGCTCAGGAAACTTGGTGGTTCCTTCCTCAAGTCCCAAGTTGCTTCCCTCCTCAAGTTCATATTTCAGAGTCTTCCTATCCTCCTCTGTTTTGTTTTATCCTGGATTTTTAGTTGCAAGAGGGAGGACATGGGAGAAATGGGCTACTGTATCGTGAGGGGATTATTTTGGTTTTCATTAGCCAAATATCAGAATATAAACATATTTCCCAACACAACTTTTTAAGCCAAAATTTATTCATATATATATATATATATATATATATGTGTGTGTGTGTGTGTGTGTGTGTGTACACATACGTATGTGTATATTCTTAAACACAATAATACATTTTAAACAATTTATGTAAGGAATGAATCTTGAATTACTTTCCAGAAACAATGAGTAGAATGTCAGAATTACATGAGGACATTTTGAAAAACACACTGATGGTCAGTCAACAAGGGCATGTGAATCATAGGTGTTGTTGGCTCTTAGGTATCACAGTGGATCAGTTATGTCAATGCAATAATAAACATTTTTTCTTGAATGTTATGGCAATAGAATAGGAATACTTCCTTTATATTAAAAGACCTGTTATGTCTTACAGTGTTATAGAAAAAAGTTTGAATTTTACAATTTGAAGTGCAAAGTTCCATTTGAATTTTTTTTCATCCAGCACCAGAACAACAGGGAATCTGTATTGGTTCTTCTGAGTTGGTTAGCTTACCTGAATTTGCTACCTCTTCACCTGATTCATCTGTACCACAGTTTCTGTTATCAGAGAAAAATAATGATTGTTCAGCCATCCTCCACTCCTAAATTCTCAGCTTTCTTTAAGTCTTACATCTCTAACACAAATGGTGAGTTATAGATTATAGGAAATTGCTGTTTTATTGTAAATTTTTGCTTGCAGTTTTTCTAGCAAATTTATTTATTGTTATGTGTTATTGGCCTTTCCATATCATAAACAGAATGTTTATGGTGCGACATGCAAACTGTACATTTTACAGGATACAAAACAAATTTAACAACCACATTAATTGTTTGACGATCAGGAAGCAAAGTTTTAAGCATTTTTACCTCCAAACACAATATTTTGTAACTTATAAGTAAGCATTTTATTGCATTTAGTAATGCTTTAGGAAATTGGTTGGGGGTTTTGGTTGAGGTATAATGCATTATAATTTTTCCCACTTAAAATGATGGGGAATAAGTAATTATTCCCTTAAATATTTTCACACAGAATGTTAGGTTTTTAGAATTAGATCATTTACATTAAGGGGAAGACGGCTGTGTTCTGAAATAATATCTTGCAACAAAGCACTTGATAAAATACTGCAAACAACCTTTGAAATACATAGCTGAGCTTACGAGTAAATAAATTTTCAAAACATGATGGGACTTTTTATCCCTAGTTCTAAGGTAAAGTTGATGCTCATATGGCCCTCGAAGGGTACTGTCTTATTTGCTTTGGCAATACTTCTGATTTGTAGTCTTCAGGTCAATGACTGCAGTTAACAAGAAAAAAGACTTTGGCTTCATGTAACAATGTCTGTTGCCTATTCAATATATGTTTCCCATTAATCTTAATAATTTAACCCTGATTTCATTTGGGTGGCAATGTGCACAGCTAAAGACTACATTTCCAGCCATCCTTCCAGAAAGAAGCAATGATAGAAATGTAAATTCTATCCAGTGATGTACAAGTGTAATTACTGGGTGGGTAACCTGTTAAATCTCTTTAGGAGAATATATTCTTGTTTTCACCTCTTTCTGCGAGGAACAGGGAACATAGATATATATCACTCACTTGTAATTTGGTAGCCTTAGTTATTAATGCCTTATCTTAAAGCTGGCAGAGTATAAATATAGAAGGAAATTGAGGTCATGAGAATTATTGAATCATCATATTTATCCTAGACTACTTTTACGTATGTTTTAACCTGGGAGAAAGTTAATCTGTTTTTTTTCAATTGTGGGAACTACTTCAATGCTGAAATTTTGTTACAAAAGAAAGTGAATAAATGTACAAGATTTATTTTTCAGATTAGGGTCTGGCTGGAGACACATGAAAGCACATTTGAAAGCATTTGAAAACACAGACTTTCTTTTAATAACAGAACACTATAATCTCACTGGTCATTCTGCAAAATCCTGGGCTGAGAAAATTCTTAAAGTGGTCCTTTATCAAAGTAATTTACAAACAGCAATGAAAATAGAAAATATGAGCAGTTCAGAATGAGATGAGTTACTATGCATTCAATTGCAGATCCACAAGAAATTTTTAAAAACTTGGGAGAAATAATTTTGAAAAATAGCAACAGGAATATTTAAGAACCAACGACATATATGAATATCCAGATTTATGAAGCACAATGAATTCCAGATAGCACAAATAACAGAAATTCACATCTAAATACATCAAACTACTGAATAATTAAGAAAGATCTTAGCAACAGAATAAAAGATAGATTACCCCACAGAGGAAAGACAATTACCAAATGATTTTGCAATTAAGGAGATAGTGGAAAAAATACTTTCATGTTGATAAGGGAAATATGTGTTAATCTATGTGCAGCTAAAACATAAATTAAAGTGGGTAAAAGGAAGACAATTCAGACAAATAGAAATTTTTTAAGTGAACCTTTCAGCGGATGAATTTCAAGAAAGAAAAACATTGATCTTAAAGGTACATGAAAAACAACAAAGAAAAATGTGCAAATACATTAATGAACATGTGGGTAATTCCAAACAAATGTTGACTATATGAAACATTATTATTCATATCTAAATTTGAAGGTTAAATCATATGGAGGAAGTTAAATATTGAATAATAATAGCATGCAAGATTGGAATGGGTAGTTAATAAACTTAAAATACTCTAAGTGTCCTTTATTTTGAATTGGTGGGTGAATATATTGATTAATGGTATAATTTGTTAAATGAAATATGCATGAAAATTTCATTTGTAGGCACTAAGATAAAAAGACAGTTTAATTCAAATACATACTAGGATAAATTAAATAAAATTAATTAAAATTATAAGGAAGGAGAAGAATGTGAACATGGAAAAAATAGAACATAAATAATTGAGGTAAATTCAGTATATATCAGTAATCACAATATATATAAACAAAATGGAATTGCCTATTAAAATAGATTGTCAAATTGGTACAGAAAACAAAATCAAGCTATTTTGCAAGAGACATAGTTAAAATATAATTTCATAACATTATATTTAGTGGTAAGAAACTCAAAGCTTTTCCACTAAGATCAGGTATAGGGCAAAGATGTTTCCTCTTATCACTTCTTTTTAACATTGTACTAGAAGTTTTACCTAATGCAATACGACAAGAAAAAGAAAGAAAATATATAAATACCAGGAAAGAAGAAATAGAACTGCCTTTCTCCACAGATGACATGATAGCCCATTTAGAGAACCTGAAAGAATGAACAAAAAAGTTCCTGAAGGTAATAAGTGATTATTGCAGGATATAAGGCTAATGTATAAAATTCAGTCACTTTCCTATATACTAGCAATGAATTCTGTGGGATTTGAAATTAAAAACATAATATCATTTATATTAGCACTCCAAAAAATGAAATAGGTATAAATCTAGCAAAATATATACAAGATCCATATGAGGTAAATTGCAGAAGTCTGATGAACAAAATTGAAGAACAACTAAATAAATGGAGAGATAGTCCATGTGCATGGATAGGAAGACTTAGTATAATCATGGTCAGTTCTTCCCAATTTGATTTAGAGATTGCGTGAAATCCCAATTAAATTCTCAGGAAATTATGTTGTGGATACTGACAAACTATTTCTAAAGTTTATGTGGAGAGGCAAAAGTCCTAGAATAAACATCACAATATTGAAGGAGAAAAACAAAGTTAGAGGACTAATACTACCTTACTTACTTCAAGACTTACTATGAGGCAACAGTAATCAAGAAAGAATGATGTTTGCAAAAAATAGATATATAAATCAATGGAATGCAACAGAGAGATCAGAAATACATCCACATAAATACAGTCAACTGATCTTGACAAAAGGGAAAAGGCAATACAATGGAGCAAATGTAGTCTTTTCAACAACTGGTGCTGAAACAACTGGATATCTACATGTAAAAGCATGAATCTAAACACAAACCATACACTGTTTATAAAAACTAACTCAGAATAGGTCTCAGAGTTAAATGTAAAACTTGAAACTGTTAAACTCCCAGAAGATAACATAGGACAAGGCATAAATGACTTTGAGTATGGCAGTGACTTTAAAGATACATTAAAGGCATGACTGATAAAGTAAATAATTGATTGGCTAAACATAATTAAAATAAAAAAATTCTCCTCTGTGAAAGACACTCTTTAAAAGACTGAGGAGACAAGCCATAAGCTGGGAGAAAATATTTACAACAGACACATCTGATAAAGAACTGTTACCCAAAATACACAAAGACTCTTAAAACTGAACAAGGAAAGAAACACCCCAATAAATAAATGGGTCAAAGATTTTAATAGACCCTTACCAAAGAAGATATACAGATGGCAAATAAGCACATGAAAAGATATTCCACATCCTATGTCATCATTATGGAAATACAAATTAAAACCACCATGAGATAACACCACACACCTATTAGAATGGCCAACATCCAGAACACTGACAACAGCAAATGCTGTTAAGATACGGAGCAACAAGAACTCTCATTCATTGTAGTTGAGAATGCAAATGGTATAGCCACTCTGGAAGACAGTTTGGCAATTTCTCAAAAACCAAACATTCTCTTACCATACGATTTAGTACTTGCACTCCTTGGAATTTACCTGAAGGAGCTAAAAATTCATGTACGTATGAAAACCTGTGCACAGAAATCAACAGTAACTTTATTCATAATTGCCAAATCCTGGTAGCAACCAAGATGTCCTTCGCTAGGTGAATGGATAAATAAACTGTGGTACATCCAGGCAATGGAATATTATTCAGCGCTAAAAAGAAATGAGCTATCATCCACATTAAGATATGGAGGAACTTCAAATGCATGTTACTAAGCGAAAGAAGCCATTCTGAAAATGCTACAATCTGTGTGAGTCTAACTATGTGACCTTCTGAAAAGGCAAAACTATGGAGACAGAGAACAGATCTGTGGTTGCCAGGGGCTGGGGAAGGGGAGGTCAGGAGACAGATGAATAGGTGAAGCACAGAGGATCTTTGGGGTGGTAAAAATACTCTGTGTGGTACCATGATGATTGATACATGTCATTAAACATTTGTCCAAACCTATACAATGTATGACAGCAAGAATGACTTGTAATGGAAACCATGGACTTTGGGTGATTTGATGTGTCAGTGCAGACTCATCATTTGTAACAAAGGTACCACTCTGGTGGGGGTTGTTGATAATGATGGAGGCTATGCATGTATGGAGACAAAAGTTCTCTCTCTAACTTTCCTTCAATTTTTCCATGAAACTAAAACTGCTCCCCTCAAAAAGTCTTAATTTAAAAAAAAAGAAAGAAAAAGTAGACATCAGAACAATTTCACCAGAATACTGAAAGTTAAAAAAAAAAGTGAGAAATATTTGACAAAGAAAGTTAATGTTTTAATAATAGAAAATAGTATTTTTAAATAGAAAAATATTATCATGGATAAAATAGATCAGATCCTATTAGTAAATAGGAAAATTTTAAAATCCTACAGCTATATACATTTAGTACACTAACTCCAACATATATAACTAGTAAATATCTGCATTAGTCAATTCTCCAGAGAAACAGAATCAGTTTCATAATTAATTAACTGTGAGGAATCATTTCCTGTGTTGAGAGAGGCTAAGAAAGCCCACAATCTGCCATCTGCAAGCTGGAGTCATAGGCAAACCAGTGGTATAATTTAGTCAGTTTTCCAAGGCCTGAGAACCAGGAAAGCTGATGTGTAAATCCTTGGCTGAGGCTCCAGAGAAGATGAAATGAAATGTACCGATCCAAGCAGGCAGTAGAAAGCAAAAGATCAAATTCCTGTACCTCTGCCTTTTGTTCCATTCAAGTTCTCAAGGGATTAGAAGATGGCCACTTACAGTGGGGAGGGCAACCTACTTCGAGGAGTATGCCAATTCAAATCGGAAACATCCTGAAACAACCTTGCAGACACACCCAGAAATAATGTTTAATCTTAGCACCCTGAGGCCAATCAAGTTGGTATATAAAATTAACCATCATAATTTTCATGGATATTTTCTTAAAACAATCATAAAACATTTATAAAAATTAACCATGAATTGGATTGTCTCAACAAATTTCAAATAATTAGATTATATTTGTGACATTTTCTGACCGTAATGGAAGTGTGCTAGTAGTAATCAATAACAAAGATATAAAGATAAAAGTCACATATGATATGAAATTGATTAACATAACTAAAAAAAATTCAGGTCAATGAAAAAATCATAAGGAATTGAGAAACATTTGCAACTTAATTAAAATCAGATACACTGTATCAAGATGCCTAGGAAATGTTTGTGTGCATTTATGTTAAATCTAACAAAAAGTTTGAAGTTTTTCATAGCGAACATAATAAAATTTAAATAGAAGACAAAATTAAATGGAGAGCAAATCTATGTTTACAATAAGAAAAAGCAAAAACTTAAGCTCATATTCATCCCCAAACCGATCAATAGCTTTACTTTCAATCAAATTCTCAACAGGATTTTTTGAGGAACTTGGCAAGGTAAGTTTAAATTAATATGAAAAGGTAAAGATCTAGCCAAACCAGTCCTGAAGCAATATAAGATGGCGATGATCACTTTACCAGACAAAACTTATTAAATGTATAGACAAATTAAGCCAATGAAAAATTGGTAAAGATATAGGCAAGAGACCCACCTATGTAAGAAGAATGGTTAAATGACAAGGTAATACTTTATATCCTGGGGAAAATTGGGCTATTTAAAGGGGGGATCATATAATTGAATTCCTATTTCACATCAAATATATAAAAAAAAATTCTTAATGGATTGAGCATCTAAAAATCAAGAGAAAAAAATATAATAGACTGTTTTCATGGATCTGGCTTAGGAGAGAATTTATTTAAATGACACAAACAACTAGGGACACCTGTGTGGCTTCATCAATTAAGCCTCTGACTCATGATTTCAGCTCAGTTCATGATCTCAGGGTCATGAGCTCGAGCCCTGCATTGGGCTCCATGTTCAGTGTGGAGTCTGCTTGAGATTCTATCCCTCTCCCCCGTCCCTCACCTTGTTCTCACTCTCTATCTCTCTCTCTAAAATAAATAAATAAAATATTTTTAAAAAGGAAGACATAATAAACAACTAACATATACAAAAAATATTGAACATTCTACCACACTAAAATTAAGCCATTGTATTTATTACAGGGCATCCTAAGTAAAGTGAAGAGACACTAAAACTAGAAGAAAATATTTAAGCAGATACAGGCAAGAAAGCGTTAATATGTAAAATGCATAACTCCTACTAATCAATCAGAGAAAGACAAAAGAAAATCAGAAAGACGCTGGAAAGAGACATGAAATGGCATTTTGCAGAACAGGAAATAGTCAATTAATCTATGACAAAATATTCTACCTTGTAGGTAATCAGGGAAAAGAAATTACGACCATAATGAGATACAATTTTATACTCACCAGATTGGCAAAATTAAGAAGTCTCATAATTCCAAGTGTTAGTGAGGGTGTCAATCAGTTTGAACCGGTAGGCACTATTAATGGAAGTAAAAATAGATCCACCTCTTTAGAAAACAACTTGGAACTATCTTGCAAAGTGAAATGTATGCAAATCTCTGACTTGGTTAGTCAACTGCTAGGTATTAATTTTTTTAAAACTTCATTTAAAAAGAGTGTTTACATGGTATAGTAAAAACTTCAAGGGAGTGATAACTTCCATTGATGAGAAAAGCAAATGGTGAGAACACAAGGAAACAAAATTATTAACAGTTAATATCTAATTCTTAATTTAAGTGATTAATCATTAGACTTTCTTATGCACATATCAAGTATACTGTATAATTTTAAAATAGTGTTAAGTGATAAGAAAAAGTAACTTATGATTTAAAAATCAAATTATATTTTACTCCAAAGTAAAAACTTAAAAAAAATTCTTAACCAGAAGAGAAAATGATGAATTTTCATAGTGAAGGAAGCTCAGAATATTTCTCAAATTATGGTTCATAATATCCAGCATGTAATATACCAGGGATGCTCCAATATTAATCGCTAATGATTGCCTGAATTTTTCAGGATAATTTTAGATATAGTCAATTATTTTATTACAGGTAGTTTTACTTAGTCATCAATTTTTTTCGATGGATTGGAAGAAAATGAGTGCCTCATAAGTCTTTGTTTAAGAGCTAAGAATAGATTTTTCTTTCCAGTTTCATGCAAATGAACAGAGCCTATAAAATTTTTTAAATGTTTGCTTTTCCAACATAGTTCTTAAATGTTGAATGTTCTCCATAATTAAATGCACAGAACATATTAAGTAGCTACATTATTCTAAGGACTTAGTACTTAATGCCAAAAGGTAAACAATGAGATGAAGTGTACTCAAGATAATTTTTTAAAATGTAACCCATATGAACTTAGATCTTACTAGCATGTGGGTACCTATGAGGTCATGAAATATTAATACTTGTATTTCCCTATGATAATGCCCACTTGCAAAATCCAAGTCTTTAGTCACTAATGATATCTGCTTTAGTTGTTTTTGCTAATTTCTAAGAAAAACATGTCCTAATAGGAGTCAGTTCTCATTTCTTCTACCCTGGCTCCCAAACTGACAATGTCCCCTCATCTGTGCTCCTAGTACCAATTCTGTCCAAGGGGATGCTGACTCCCTGTCTACAATAAAGTCCAACATGACAAATGGCTCGATCAGTTTACAATGAGAGAGAACCATGCAGTGTCCCATGAAGCACCCAGGAAAGTGGTCTCTCCTCTACAGTGAATACAAATTGGAATGTAGCAATATGGTGGATTGGACTAGAATAGAAGCTAGGAAGGGAAATGAGTAGATACTTGATGGAAACTTGAGTGTTACAAAGGCCTTTGTGGAAAAAACAAAAAACAAAACAAAACAAAACAAAACAAAAACAAAACAAAAAAACAAAACACCCAAAGACACATCACCGATATGGTTTAGAAACAGGGCTCAGATCACCAGGTCCCCATTCTTCTAAAAAACTGAATTCATTTTTTATATAGTGACAGAACTTTTTGTTAAATTATGATAAATCTAACTAAGCTCAGTAGGAACAGATGATGGATTTGTAATCTATAAGTAAGCTTGCTATAAGTGTCTTCTTAAGAACTAGATGCCTAGGACTCAGCATTTAAGGAGGAGCTCCCTCTCAGGCTCTGCGGGGGCATGGTGGACACCTGAGTGTGAGTGTCCCTTTAAAGCTGAGCCCAGGGTGTCTTGCTACCCCTAACTCTAGGTAGGTGTCATAGTGGATGTGTAGAGTCAACAAATGGTTGGTTGTAAATGGGGCTGAGGTAATACAAATAAAGCTAAAGTATTACCTGCAATAATACCTTTTTTAGGTTACTTACACGCCGGCACTCCATGGCCGATGAAAGAAATAGAATAGAGTCAGTTTTCCAAATAGTTTCATTCATATGGACAGTAAGCCTGAAAAACAGTAGTCCCAAACCTCATCCTCATCCGGTACTTTTTTACAGACATATTTGCGTTTTTTTAAGTTTCTTGTTAAATTTCAAATCAATAAATTATTAAATTAGAGAAAATACGTCCAGGTTTTATATGCAAGAGAGAAAGGCCTATGTTATGTTGCAAAGGAACATGCCTTCAGGGGCCAGGCCAGGCAGCCTGGATGTGGGTTTTAGTAACCACAAAAGCCAAGCCTCCTGGAATGACATTCAACTGCAATTTTGTAACTACTGTGCTGGAAACCAATTAGGACTCCTAAGCTAGTACTGGTCTTTTATAACCACCCTTTGAAAACCTCTGTGTATAAAATGCAGGATTAAATGTTTATATTTTTTCTTCATTAATCCTCTCCTTCCCTTACCTGCAAGTAACAACAGAACAGCAATAACAGCAGGAAAAAAAAAAAAACAAAACCCAAAACAACAACAACAACAACAACAAAACAATGAAAACTCAGCCTTGCACCAGAGAAACTGAAATGATCCTAATTTGTGGTCATTCTTTCTGGAAAGATGGAAGATTGGAAGGTGTTACTGACAACTCAGTGTGGTTTTCTCAGCAATAGCCAGCCAATCACCCAGCAAGGCCTTGAAGGAATGAGAAAAATCTGCTGTAGTTATTGTGGGTGTGAGGATGCGCCAAGTGCAGAGACAGACACTAATGGGGTGCAAGCAGGGTGTCATTAAACACAAGCACCAGAGCAGCAAGAAGATAAGGCCAGTAGTTAGCTGTAAGGAGCTGCTCGGAAAAAACCAAAACAGGGACACCAAGAAAGATCCATTTAAATGGCTTTCTTAATACTCTTTATTTAATTCATTCATTTGCCTAGGACTGGTGCATGGCAAACAGCTGCACTCTCTTTAATTTCTTTCCATGTTTCTGCACTGTTTTCTTCATCAGAATATCTTGTCTGGAAAAATAGTAGCACGTTGCAACACCTAACATAATTTTTGTAACTAATTAATTTCATTACTTACTTGAGCACAATTGGCCTTGATATAGTTATAACATTGTCAAGGAGAAGGCCGCGGATATTGCGGAATGTTTAGTTTTTTAAAAAGTCGATGATTAAAATATGGAAATAACCACACACAATCATCTGTACAAAACAAAACCTTCTAATACTTTATGTCAAGATCTGTCATAGAGAATAATAAGGCAGTGAAAGCAAAGAAAATGTGCATCCCTAGAGTAGGTTCTTTTGCTCAGGAAGAAAGTATGTTTCAAGGGAGAAGGCACTGAAAAGGTTTATATAATCTTGGACCATTCGGAAGGGTTCCTGAGAAATCACACAACATTACCCCTCCCTCCTACACCCCGGACCACTATCCTCTGTGCAACTTTTGATAGCATGAAACTTCTGTTTCTGACTCTGTAAAGAATTAGATTTCATAAGCTCTTTCTGGAATTAATGCTCAGGCTGTGATTGCACACAACTGAACTCAATTGAACATTCATTTTTTTAAGGAAAAAACTACTGTACATAGCTACTGTATAGCATCTCACTTAAAAATGTTCATTCACGAAATAAGGTACATTCACCTTTGAAATTGAGTGTTGACATCAAAACTCCTTTTATAGTTATGGACACAGTTGTTTCTGTATGAGAACAGGTACTGAATATCCTCTCACTTTTCTGATCCTCATCAGAAAATAAAAACCTTATTCCCTAGTGGTTCCCTGAAAGCCAGAATTTGAACTGGTTTTTATAACATTTACAAAGAAATGAGAAATCATTTGTATCTTGCAAAAGACGTCATTATCTTAGGGTAGTAATTTTACAATGTTCCAGCTCCCCAAATCATTTCATTTGAACCATACTTCAGTGTAAATGTCATGTGATTTTCTTCTCAAAGTACATTCTGATTCCAGTTCTTTTCCAAATTCTAGTAATTCATTTATCCTTCCTTTTAAAAAATTATTAAAAAAAATAAAAAACCCTTCCTATGGTTTATACAGAATCCTGATTAATTTTTTGCACTTTAGTAATGCAACTGAGATATTCAAAGGTTGTTTTAAAGAAACATAATGAAAGACAAGAAATATTCTTGGATTTTTAATTGTTTATTGCTGTTGAAAAAATAAAATAATGCTAAAATATTAATTATTTTAACTTATTAATTAAACCAAAATCCACTGCCAAATTTTTCCCTCTTTTTTGTTACTTATCTTTTTCTCATATGAATGTTTAAAATTTTAATCTGGTTAATTCCAATTGCCCTTTCCCTTGTGATTTATAGCGTTGAAGTGTAGAATATCATCCTTTTACAGATGTTGGATAAATATTACTTTGGTTTATCTTCTCTTTTTCGTTTTTATATTAATGTTTTAATCTGATATTTATTTTGAAATATAAGCATGTTAAGGTGTTAATATATTTCTTTGTAAATTGCTACTCAATAATCTCAACATTATTTTTTTAAGATTTTATTTTTATTTATTTGAGAAAGAGCACTTGTGAGCATAAGCAGGGGGTGGGGCAGAGGGAGAGGGAGAAGCAGACTCCCCACTGAGCAGGGAGCCAACACAGGGCTCAATCCCAGGGCTCCGGGATCACGACCTGAGCCAAAGGGAGACACTTAACTGACTGAGCCACCCAGACGCCTTCAACATTATTTACTGAATAATTCTTCCTTTTAATTTCTTACACTTCCCTTATCAATATTAAATGTATGTGACAAGAATTACACACATCTTTTCCTATGTTCCCTGTCTAGCTGCCTCCCGACGTTATGGTCCTTGTGTCACACACTACCTATTTCCCTGTTCTCACATGGTGCTGCTGAACACCCCATTCTTTGTTGTAGTCACTCACCCACCTTTAACAGTAACAACAACAAAAAAATGGTTTCAAGAATAATATATATTTAATTGAAAAACTATAACTGGTATGTTCTAAGTGCTCTATTAATTCTTGTGGTTATGACAGAGAACAATAAAGACAAAATTTGACCCTCTCTTGCCATCACCATCCAAGGGAGAAGCATTGAATTAATACCAAGTTGATGAGCATGAAAAAGGAGAATGATTAGTGGATTCGTTGAGAAATACATATTACAGAAGCACCTTTCCATGCTTAAATAAACAAAACCTACCAGAGGAAGGACAAGTAAGTGGATCCTTGAAGTAGGTGAGAAGGTGTTTGCAAGTTGAATAAAGGAAGGTAGTGAAAATTAAACCATAAGAAATGCATGAAATAAGAGAAAATACATTTAAAAAAATTCATGATAGCTCTCACTGGAAAACACCAAAGAGTGCTATCAAAACACCAGAATGTTTGAGGCATTTCTCACAGACAGAAAAGAAATGGGATCAGAACAACAGAGAACAAGCAAAGAAGAAATTAATCACAGGTCTGAAAGTACAAAGAACGCTGTGATGGAGGTGGGTGTGGCTGCCCCAGCAGCTGGAGGGTGAGGATCATTGTTGGAATTATAGACTCAAGACCACATTCAGAAGAGGGGCAGCTTGGCTTCCCTCCATATTCTGGACGTCAGTGGCAAAAGTGTTAGCTCTCAGGCAGAAGCAGTGTCTGGGGATAAAATCTGCAGCACCCATAGTATCTGTGGACAAGGGAACATTAATCTTTACCAAAAAATAAAATATCAATAAGAAATTGAGGACACTTGTCACCATGAAACAAAATAGCTCACAACACTAAATAAAGAGCAACATCATTAAAGACAATGTGATGATGGAAAAAAAAAAGAGAAAACATTAAAACAAAGTATCATTACATAGCCATGCTCAGAGGGTGGAGTGAAAGAAGTAGAAGCTAAAGGCAATAGAAAAAATTAAAAAATAAAAATAAAAATGTTTTATCTAAAAGAAAAAAAGTTGATTATTAGATTTAAATCAAAGAAAGAAGAAAACTAGGGAACAGAAAAATGAAACCAAATATTTCTAACAGAATTACATACAAAAGGAGAATGGACAGTATGAGTTTAGGAAACAAAGAGAATACACACAAAAACTAGAAAACCTTTTAAGAAAGGGATAAAGAAAGGGGGGGTAATCAGAAGGGGGAATGAAGCATGAGAGACTATGGACTCTGAGAAACAAACTGAGGGCTTCAGAGGGGAGGGGGTGGGGGAATGGGATAGACCGGTGATGGGTAGTAAGGAGGGCACGTATTGCATGGTGCACTGGGTGTTATACGCAACTAATGAATCATCGAACTTTACATCAGAAACCAGGGATGTACTGTATGGTGACTAACATAATATAAGAAAAAAACATTAAAAAAAAGAAAAGAATTTGCTATGAGAAAGACAAAAAAAAAAAAAGAAAGAAAGAAAGAAAGAAAACCTTTTAAATAGGCATTGCTGAAATAATAGAGATATGGGGAGAAGTAAATAACCAGAAGATAGAAATAATTATCAGAGCTCAAAAAGAAAAAAAGAAAGACTTGGACATTACAAATTCCTTACTCTTTGAAGAAAGATGAGTGAAAAAAATTCCAAACCTGGTATTATCTTAATGAAATTTTGAAAGGCCACGGGAAAACTGAAAATCCTGAAAAGAGGATGTAACAGAACAAAAATTATTATTATCTGGTAATTTTTACCTTTCATTTCTACATGACCATTAATGATTTTGTTTTGACTATAGTAAAAGCAGAATAATGATCCCCCAAAGTTGTCTACATCCTAATCCTCAGAACCTGTAACTATGTAAATGTAGAAGGTAAAAGATACTTTATAGATATCATTAAATTAAGAACACTGATGTGAGGAGATTTTCCTGGATTATCCAGGTGAGCCTGGATGTAGTCACAAGAGTCCTTATAAGGGAAAAAGCGAGACAGGAGAGGTAGAGGACACCTAAGGTGAGAAGCAAAGGTTAGGTTATGTAATTGAGGGCTTTTAATATGGAAAATACCTATGAACCAGTGTCTTGAACCTGGAAAAGCAAGGAATCAATTTTTTCCTAGAGCCTCTGTTATAGACTGAATGTTTGCATACCCCTAAAATTCATATGTGAAATCCTATCCCCCAAGTGATGGCATTAGGAGGTAGAGCATTTGGGAAGTAATTAGGTCATGAGGGTAGAATCTGCATGAATGGGATCCATGCCTTTATAAAAGAGACCTTGGACATGCCTGGGTGGCTTAGTCAGTTGAGCGTCCAACTATTGGTTTCAGCTCAGATCACGATCTCATTCTCCTGGGATCAAGCACTGTGTTGGGAGAGTTGGCCTGAGCTTCTCTCTCTTCCTCTGCTCCTCCTCCCCTCTAAAATAAATAAATAAATCTTTTAAAAAAGAGAGAGAAAGAGAGACCTCAGAGAGCTCCCTTGCCCCTTCACCATGCGAGGACACAGTGAGAGGATAGTCATCTGTGAATCAGGAAGTGGGATGTCACTGGACACCAAATCTACTAGTGCCTTCATGTCGGACTTCACAGTCATTGGGATGACATTGCCACCCCACAGGGCCTAGAAGGCAGAGCATTCAGCCAAGGAGAGTTATTCTGGAGCCTTAAAGTTGAGTGGTGTTTGTCCTGTTAGGTTTTGGAACCTAGAGCTATTATCTCTTTCTTTTTTACTCTCTCTCCTTTTTGAAATGGAAATTTATTTTCTATCCTATACCTGCCCCACCATTACTCAGGAAGCACATAACTTGTTTCACAAGTTGACAGTTGGGGAGGAATTTGACTTGAGGTGAATTATGCCTTGAGCTTACCCGTATCTGATTTAGACGATAGTTAGGTAAGACTTCGGACTTTCTCTCTGTCTATCCCAATCCCCCAGATTAGTCCTCTGATGGCTGTTTCATGAATTCTGTCCAGGTTTTATGGCTACATTCGGTGAAAGAGGCAGGGCAGAGTGTGTTCACATCATCTTATCCAGAACTAGAATTGTCATTTTTAATGCTTACATATAACTTTATTTAAATTTAAATCTAAATCTAAATTATATTTAAATTAAATTAAATTAAAACTAAAATAGGCAAATCACAGTTTCAATGGACTTATATTTGTGGGATAAGACTTTTCCAGAGTTTTGAAACAAAGATGTATGTTGGACTAAACTAACCTCTCTGGAGGCAAGCCAAAAACACAGTTTTACTAATACAGTTGGTCAACTGGAACAGTTCAGGATCAAGGCCCAGTTTAATCCTTAGGCATAATGAATTGGGAATTATAGCAGAAATCCAAAGCTACAGCAGGAAAGTCACATTGCAAATGATCTCTTTTCTCTCTGGGGCATATTAGCAGAGAACACAATCTAGGGACTATTATGTGTTTATAACATTAAAAATAGATTTCAGGAATGGAATTTTGTTTTGCCCTAACTTTCAAAGACAAATTTCTTAAGATATCAGGTATCTTTTTAGATGATGATATGAGACTAACTGAGGAGAAATCATGCTATTTCAAAGATGCTGCCAGCCTGAGAATGAATGTCTTGGACATATGGCCCCGACTAAAGGATTTAAAATGTACAGACTTTGGAAATGCTGAACTAGACTATTATCTATAAGATTCTTGTGGATTCTGTAGAAAAACATATCCCAGGGGTGCCTGGGTGGCTCAGTTGGTTAAGCATCTGACTCTTGATTTCAGGGTTGTGAGATCAAGCCCTGTGTGGGGCTCCATGCTGTGCATGGAGCCTGCTTAAGATTCTCTCTCTTCCTCTACCCCAACCTCTCCCCCTGTGTGAGCACTCTCTTTCTCTCTCTAAAAAAAAAGAAAAAGAAAAGAAAAGAGAAGGGAAAAGAAAGGAAAGGAAAAAAGAAAGGAAAAGAAAAGAAAGGAAAGGAAAATAAAAATACATCCCAGGATCTAGAGAGAAGAACTGACTTGGGGTTCAAATGTACCACAGGAATGGGTGACCTGGAGACCTAGAGCTATCTAAGAGTAAGGGATATAAGGTGTATGTGTACGTGAATCAATAAAAAATACTGGAATCTTTAATGTCTAACTAATAATTTGGAAGCACAAAAACCGTCAAGGGAGCTGGTAAAGGAAAATTTCAAATTTTAATCTTTATATTTGACTCTTTTCAATGAAAATACATTTATGCTTCATTATAAAATAAAGTTATAAAGAGAAAACAAAAAATAAATAACTGAAAATAAGCTTTATTTTATTTGGCTTTGTTTATGGGTATTCTTTTCCATCTTACCACATGCACACACTATCACACAGACAAAAAATTTAGTTTAGGATTTTTTTCCTATTATTTGCTTCCTTTTTACCCCTAAAATGGAATTGCTTCAAATATATTACATTACATCCCTTTTTTTCACATAACTGTATCTCAGTGATATCTCTGAAGATTGGTAGACATAGATATAACTCAATCAGAGAACAGTCCTAAAATTTCTTAAATCGTTCCGTAATTAATGAATGTTATAGTCATTTCTTATTTGTAGGGTAAGATTAGTTTACTCATCTTTGACTTGTCATATAGCACGTGGTAAAGAAAAATTATAAAAGTATCTTTGGTGCTTGGGGTGCCTGGGTGACTCATTTGGTTAAGCATCTGCCTTTGGCTCAGGTCATGATCCTAGGGTCCTGGGGTCGAGCCCCAAGTCAGGCTCCCAGCTCAGCGGGGAGTCTGCTTCTCCCTCTGCCTCTGCCCCTCTCCCCTGCTCATGTTCTCTCTCTCATGCTCTCTTTCTCTCTCTCTAAAATAAATAAAATCTTTGAGAAAATATCTTTGGTGCTCAACATACCTTAAAAATGTTAAAATATTTGAATAAAATGCATTTAGATATCTTTAGTTTATATATCATCACCTGTATTATTTTTATTATTCAATTTCTTATTTCTGTTGTATTTTCTAGATATAGAAAATGATCTTTACTTGAAATGATATCAACTTCATTACTGTGCTCTGTTCGTTTAAATACATTCTGGAAATATAATATTGGCGATTGATTATTGGAAAGAGAAAAGTCTAGTTTTTGAAATGTGTTTTCTAACAATTTATTAAGAATATTATCTTTATGTAATTTTTAGAGTACTATCTATCCTAAAATTATAAAATTAAGCAATAGCCAACTTAACCGACACAAATGTCAAAAACAAGATTATTCTACTGAGTTTTTCTTTCTTTTCTTACGTACTTTATTAAAAAATCAATATTGGTATCTTGGAAATCTGAATTATTTATTGGCACATACTTCAGCAAGAAATAGAAATGCACATGATTTTGAAGTCACTAGGAACCCATGTTACAGTAATTAGGAGAGGGTACTTATATTTGGAGTTATTAAAGCAGGGCTGATTGTTGCTACCTGCGTTGTGATGTACTGCATAAGGTAGGCCTTATTCCAAGTAATACAGAACCACACTGATTACTAAACTCATTTTTTATCTCCTTTTGAAATATTTTATTCAGCAACCCCGGGAATTTCTGCTCTAAAGGGAAATAATGTTTTATATTATAGAGATCTATATCTTTACAACTTAACAATGTATCATAGTAGAAATTTCAAAAATCTTGTTGAGACTTATTTGTAAAATTAATTTTCTTAGGAAATAGAGAAAATCTAACTCACAGGCTTATTGTCAAAATGAGATATTATGGAATATTATAATGAAATGATATAACCTAATAAGATGTCTGATTCTAAAATAAATCATGCTTTTTTTCTAAACTGGAAATTGGAATACTATAGTATGCACTTTTTGTTGAAATGTTCAAAATACAAAAAAATGGCAAATTGTGTGTATGGTTAAATATATGATTAATATATGTGAAGAAAAAATTGAATTATTTAAAGTCTACAGAAAAAAACACACTAATAAAGATTTCACAGATTTTGAGCTTTAGACAAACTTAAGGAAGAAGTTAAAATTCGGAGCTTTTTTTGCACTTAGTAAACACAACATTATGTTAAAAGGGATTTATAGTAAATATGTGAAAAAACATTATATTGAAAACAACCCAGTTTATGTCATCAAATATACTTATTTGTGCAAATGTTCTTCAAATTGTCTTTGGAAATAAAGTTTAAAATTTATCCCATAAATAATTTTTTCTGCATTTTTCAAACGGAATTTGAAATCTCTTTAAAATCAGCTTGCCGTTCTATACCTTATAAGTTTTGGCCTCTTGTTAAGTAAGTGAACATAAAAGAAAATTAAAATACTTCTACAAAGAAATACAGATTAAAATGCAGCAATGTATATTGCAAATGTTGTCATTCTGTTGCATTTAAAGCTAATGTATTGACAAAAATAGATTAGAAGTGATCATAAGATATTATTTCCATAAAAATCTATTCATAGCAATAAACAATGAAAAATAGAAATGGACTGTAATGGTGGCATAGCATATAATTCTCTTTCTGTGGAAATCATTTAAATGAGGGTGACCCTAAAAAGGAATTTTTTAAGACATCACTTAATGTGAATAATATAATTCACTTAATGACCACATAATTAATAATCATAATTATGATTCTTATTTTCCCTTTCACTATTGTAATATGACTAAATCTCTATCAAATTTTACTTAGACATACACTTAGGAATTTTTATGCTGGGCTGGTTGTGTGGGCATTCCAGGGCTAACACATAGCAAAATTTCAGAATCCCAGAGAGAAAATAGATATTCGGCATGAACCACTGCGCATGCCCAAACAGTTTAGGCATATTGTGACACTCTTATTAAGTCAAAGTGGTAGAAATACTTTTTTTTTTTTTTTTTTTTTTTTTTTTAAAGAGAGCAAGAGCAGAGGATGAGGGAGGGGCAGAGAGAGAGACTTTTTTTTTTTTTAAGATTTTTATTTATTTATTTATTTGAGAGAGAGAGAGAGAGAGAATGAGCAGTGGGGAGGGGCAGAGGGAGAGAGAGAGAGAGAAACAGACTCCCTGCTGAGCAGGAAGCCCCACGCGGGCTTGATCACAGGACCTGGAGATCATGATCTGAGCCAAAGGCAGATGCTGAACTGACTGGGCCACCCAGGTGCCCCACAGAGAGAGAATCTTAAGCTCCACACTCAGCATAGAGACCCTGAGATTATGACCTGAGCTGAAATCAAGAGTCTGATGCTTAATCCACTGAGCCACCCAGGGGCCCCATGGTGGTGGAAGTACTTTTGAAAGCATGTTTCTAGAGCAAACCAAGAGTTATCCATGCAAGCAATTCCTTCTAAGGATAACAGTCTCTGTGATTCTATGTTAACTCCTTTCTGCACAGTATGATACAGAAATTAAATTTGTTGAGAATGATTTAGGGGATGTAATAATTCCAAATTTTGTAATTTGAATATTTTCCCATCACTTTCATTATAATAGGACAATATTACCAAATACTTCAAAAATCAGAATGAAGATGAACTTTATAATTGGGAATTAACAAGAGTTAAATGAAGTAATACCATGAATATAGTCACATAGAAACATTTAAATTAAATTTTAGTATCACAATTATATTTGTTATATTAAGTCACTTTCCCTACTATATTTTAAAGACAGTATACCAAAGGTTAATAATTCTTTACTCAGTTTGAGAAATGTCAGTATAGAGACATTTAATAGTTGATTCATTGTATTTTTACATAAAGTATTTGAAAAAAAATTAAAATATGAGAAAAAATGTGAGATTTCCTACATGTGACAAAGTTTTGTGTATTTATTAAAAACCACCCATAATTTAAAAACTTCATTGAGCTTCTAAGTGAGGATAACAAAGTCATTATCCATGTGAATATAGCTTATGTACATAGCTCATGGGTATATGCTATACCCATCAAGTTGTTTGCAACCTAAATCTACTTTTGGTTGTCTCTTCTAATTCTCAATGAAGGTGGTTTATTCATTGTTCTTTGGGTGTTATTTGATTATGACTTATATTTGTTTGATGGCATTATTTGGAAACTCCGGAGACTGGTCAAAAGATGCTTTCCCACAGAGAGTGACTGAATTTGATATGCCCAGAGCCTAAAGCACTTTAGACTTGGACCCACAATTATCCCCTGCCAAATCTTCAGTTTTTGGTTCTTGTTTTTTCAATATTTATTTATTTATTTGAGAGACAGGAGAGAGCATGCGGGGGGTGGGGGGCACAGGGAGAGAATTCTTCCAGCAGACTCCCGGCTAAGTATGGAGGGCTCAATACCACAACCCTGAGATCACAACCTGACCCGAAACCAAGAGACGGACACCCAACCGACGGAGCCACCCACATGCCCCTAAGTCTTCAGTTTTGTATGTTAGTCCCAGGTTCCAGATCCCCCTTAGTAATCTGGGGAAAGGCCAATGTCCCAAAAGCAGTACTGATCTGTGTTCCTGACCACAAAACCTGTCCCTTATGTGTTTTCATGGCTCACTACTCAGGTACAAACCTGTGCTTTTCTTGTATCTCATTCTCTCTCTCTCTCTAGCACATGTGCTCTAGCTGTCTCTTTATTTGTAGTGTTTTCTCTTACATCCTGCAAGTCCAGAGATGAAGTATAATTTATCTTTTATGCAGGATTTAGTATCAAGAAGCCCCTCAGAGAATTTAATCCACAATACTGGTGAAAACAGAAGTCCCTACAGAGCATTTTGATACTGTAATATTCAGTGAAGGATGGCTGATACTGTATCATGGAATTATAATACAGAGAAAATTACTATGGAAAAAATAACATTCATTTTTCACCATTTCATATAATAAATCCTATATATTTAGTGTGCATTTATAGAGGGTTTATTGAGAGCCAAGCATTACAGTTAGTATTGAGGCTTCAGAGAGAAATAAGTAGTGGTCCCTACTCTTACAGACCCATGGATAGTGAAGATACAAACCAACTTGTAAATGAATAAATTATAATGTAATGTGATGTATAGAAAGTAGGGAAAACAAGGATAGATGAGTCATACACAATTTCATGTATTCATCATCTTCTTCTCATATTATTTCTCCTCGAGCATTATGAAAATTATCCTTCCCCACTCAGTGCAGGTAGCTAAGGCTATATGACTATTAACCAGGCTGATTAAAATGTACATCAACTAGAAACAGACCGCTCCAAAGTTAAAATTGTGAAAATCTCCATGGGATCTCCAGTTTCTCCATTACTTTGCAGTGACAAACAGGGAAGCCTCTTGTGAGACCACAAGCTCAAGGTTGCCTGGGTTACCTGTGTACCACAAGGTGGACCAGTGCCCTTGGCCATGGCTAGGACTCATGGCGAACTTTGTAGAAGTCAGCAAGCCACTGAGAATTTGGAGATGTTTATTAAATGTAGCATGGCTTAGACTATCTTAGTAATAAAATACGGAAATGGCATAGAGAATAGAATTGACTTTGGTAGAGGTGAGAAGGGATTTTGGGAAGAGCAGTGTCTGCAGGCAGACACAGAGAAGATCACGTGCAAAGACATTACGGTGTGAAACTGATTATAATATTTGGGGAACTATAAACTATTGCAGAGATAATTATTCTAGGTGCCAGGAAAGGAATGAATGTTAATATGTCAGACATAGCAAACAGCATTCTATAATGAGTTATCAGTCAGAGTTCTGGGTTGCAAGTAATAGAAACTGACTCTTGCTTATTTAGTTAAAAAAAGAAAGAGAGAGAAAGGAAAGAAGGAGGGAAGTAATTGGACAAGTTCTGGGTAGATTACAGAAACTGGGGATCCAAACTCAGAAAATAGATGTAACCAAAGATTCTCGTTGAGCAGGAACCACTGCCAAGGTTACCCAACATACACAGTCTAGTCCCACCACCCCGGTTTGGCAGCTCCCACTAGACTCCATTATTTTTGCCCCTGGATGCCAGGGTTCCTGCCACTTGAAAATTCTGCTTAGATTAATTGCAACTGTCCTTGCATTCACTCATTACTTGCCCAATATCTCAATCCTTCTCTACAGACATTTTATTAGGTAATGTGAGCTTAGATAGTGTGATCCATTAAATGGTAGGGTACAGGAAATGTGGATATCCTCCTGGTTTTTGTAGGAGATGGCAGGGTTTGGATATCGGGCAGACAAAGCAAACAAATTAAAAGATGCAAAAAACCTGTAGACTCTCCTTTGTCTCATTTATCTCCTCCTTTCTCTCTGCATGTTCAACACTGTGCCTTTCTTTTATTTCTTTGAACAAAGCTGACTCGAACCTAACCCACTTTGACTTGCTGTTCCCCTTCCAGGAAGTTCTCTTCCCATAGATCTTTGCATTCACCATTTCAACAATCCCACTGTAATTTGTGTTGTCACCTCCACGGAGAGATGTTTCTCAGACATTTTGTATCCTGATGCCCACTCTCCCTAATCACTGTATATCATATGGGTTTTATCAGCTCATAGCCTTTGCTGCTATTCGAAGTGATATTCATCGTTTTGTTTGGTTACGTGTGTGTTGCTGTCCTCCAGTAGACTGTGGGAGCAGGTGCATTTTCAGGGGCACAAGTACTGTGGCGCATTGAGCAGTATGTTGCCGTATTACGTGCTCAATGGACACCCACTGAATGAAGGATTGGGAGGTTGCAATTTTTTTTACATTAAAAAGTCACCGATGACTAGGAGAGCCTGGGTGGCTCAGTCAGTTAAGTGTACAACTCTTGATTTTGACTCAGGTCATGATCTCAGGGTTGTGAGATCGAGCCCCGTGTTGGGCTCTGTGTTTAGTGGGGAGTCCGCTTGAGATTCTCTCTCCCTTTGCCCCTCTCCCTGCTCGTGTGCTCTCTCTCTCTTGAAAGAAAGAAAGAAAGAAAGAAAGAAAGAAAGAAAGAAAGAAAGAAAGAAAGAAAAAATATTTTTAAAAGATTGCTGATGATTAGACAGAGATAATTTTCATCTCATGATAAAGAGCAGGAACAAAGCTGTAGTACACTGAGGAAAGTTTACAGTAAGATTAAAAAAACATGAAAATTGCAATTTTGAGAGAAAGTAGTCGTTGTTTTCTTCGTCTTTAGAAAAAGCATTGTAGATCATTAGTCAAAATGTACCTCACTCTATGAAGGAGGTTGAGCTTAATTTACCTTCTATTACCGATTCTGAAGCTCTTTCCTCAAAAGTGTCACATCTATTAGTTTAACTATGATTCCTGTCAGTTTTAGGTTTTCTGAATTTCACTAAAATTTCTCAACCTAAAAAGCATGAAAGACTCCCAGAAATCTTAATTAATAGGATAATTCTGTTTTCTATTTTTTAAAATAATTTCAGGACCAGGTAAACTTCATTAAAAATTCTAATTTTATTATTTAATGATATTTAGTTTGTGTTAGGGTTCCCTCTCCTCTCCCTTTTGCACTTATCCAGAACCAGTAATTTTTATTATATTTGTGAAAGACTTTCTTCTAAGAGAATTACTCTTTCTCCCTCATTGGAATGTACCTTACCATTGTAAGGTGAGTCTTAAAATTGAAATGGAAAGCATTTATTTTCCTTCTAATGGTATAAAATCAATGGTGTTTCTTTAGTTAAATCTACATTCAACTTGAGTAAAAACTACAGAATAACTCAATTACTTCATTCTTCCAACAGCCTTATGAGGATGTATTATTATACCTCTGTGAAGCAGAGAAGTTAAATAATTTGCCCAAAATAACAGTTTATAGATGATTGGATTGGAATACAAACATAGGCAGTCCAATGATGAAGTTTTCACTTTTAACTGCTCTTCCATTAGTATTTAATAAATTATTTTATTTACTTTTAAAAATATTTTATTTATTTATTTGAGAGTAAGAGAGAGTATGAGCATAGGGAGGGGCAGAGGGAGAAGCAGACTCTCTGCTGAGCAGGGAGCCTGATGTGGGACTCCATCAGAGGACCCTGGGATCATGACCTGAGCTGTAGGCTTAACTGACTGAACCACCCAGGCGCCCCATAATGAAATATTTTAATACACTGTTTCCATTAGTCTCTGTACTAATATATAATTATTATGTGACTCTTACAAAGCAATCTTGCTTTGTTTGGGGGGGAACAGTATACAAATACATACTTCAGCTGTCCGTATATCAACAGTACTTACAATATGCAAAGGAAATATCATTTGAGTGATTGATGTTTATGTTTTACCCACTCCTGTTTTAACAGTTGGCATTTATATCATCCAGTTTATTCTGCTTTGATCTTTAAGATGCTGTGAAACATGAAAATATCCTTACATTCTGAAGCTAAAATTTGAGTATCTCCACGATTTTCCTGACTTCATCTATAATTTTACTGAGACCTTTTTGTGATATGAGGAAAGGTTAATTCAAACAAACAGAAGGAATTCAAATCTTTAATTATGTGATACCAGGAGTGGTATAATGATTCATCATAGGGAGCTCAAAGAGCTCTCTTCAGTCCACTGTCTACAAATAACTGCAGTTTAAGTAATACAGCATAAACACAGACATGACTATTTGTTTCATAAATAAAACCAGAAACCTAGAAACATGTCTTCAAATGATACAGCTAGAAAACCAGAGTTACACTTGAGTGAGAAGACAGCTCTTACAGCATACTAGAAGCCCTGACTTAAAAAGTAGTGTACACATGAGCAAACCAAGTGGGGCTCTTCTGCAAGAGACTAGAGCCCCAGAGTGTAAACCGCAGCCTTTGGAGTGCTTTCCTTACAAAAGCATCAAGGTTGTAAAATGGAAAATGAAACTGAAAGAAAATAACTCCACCAAAAGATTTGGGTATATACACAGAGATGAAAATGAATATGAAGAAAAAAAAAGAGAACTGGTATAAAGTTCTTTCAGGGTCATACAAAATGTTACTCCTTTCATATTGTCCATATTTATTTCATATAAAAAATTGTCCTTGCAGGTATGAATTATAGTTTAATTGTATCTGTGTCATCAGGGTCTCTAAAACAGATGGGATTCATTTTCTATTGAAGGTATCTTCTATTTTAATATGAATATTGGGATTCTCTTCCTGGTGTTTCAGCTTGGAGACTCTGAAATTAAATATGTATCCAGTCTAATTGAAATAAATGACATTATATTATTTTTCGCCAAAAACTCTTTGTAAAATCAGGAGATACTTTGTTCTCCAAATTTTCAACAGCTCTCAAGACGGTGTACTTAGATGTGTTGGGAAGAAAATTGCAAATGTAAATTTCCTTGAGATTAGTAATTTTAAATTGAAACAGTGACGTTATCCATTAATTTACTAATCCCAGAAGTATTTATTAAATTCCAAATAACACTGACTAGGGATAGACACAAGACCAAGATTACTCATCATTCTCAAAAATCTCACAAGCCAATAGATAAGGGAAGCCAAGAAAAACTAATTTACAATACAATATTATACTTGTTATAATGTAGTTATGCTTAATATTATATAAGAGGGCATAAAAATAATTGTATATTTCTCACCTTCTATTTTTCACTACCACTCCTTGCTTATTTCCTTCATGAAATGGATCAAAGTATTTTATTAAATGTTCCTTTGTTCACTTGTCTCTCCTATTAGATATTAGTCTACAGCACTAATTAATCAGTCAGGCATAATGTTTGATTAATATACCAAGCATGTGACATAGTTTTAATGTTATATTTATTTATTTGGTCTGAAAAACACACACAGGTTTCTGAATCAGAGGCAGACTTAAATGCAATAACTTCACAGTTCTCCTAAGCACACTTATCTCCTTCAGGGCGAGGTGAGAGGAGGCAAGTGTAAGTTGGCAGGGTCTATACCATAACAGAAAAATCTCAAAACTTTGAATCTGGGGTCTTATATAGTAAGTGGTATACACCTGACACCCTCCCTTCCTCATCTTTCTAAAAAATAATAATAATAATCTCTCCAGGAAGAGAAAGGAAAGTCCTTGGTTTATAATCCTTTGGAATATAGACACATAATTTTGCAGAAATAAATCTAGACCTCTGGAATACTCTGTTTAACAATCACCCTTTAACTTTCAAAGCTTGGTGCTTAATTCAGGTTTTTAGTAATTTTGGCTCAGAAAGCCCTGACCAAAAACAAACATAAAAATATTCATATTCCTTCCCCATACTAAGGAAAATGCTATGAAGAATAAAGAACAATGCTGTACAGAATATTAAAAGGCATATGGTAACAAACAAAACCAAATTTATCCCACTCCTTGTCTATTTCTTGAAATATTTTTGAATGTCATTTATTTGTATTCTTTTGCCCACAAAATCGTTTCCTAAGGAAAGGATTCGAATAAAAATGACAAAGCAGTAACTAAATTTATTGCCAATTTACTGTAATCTTTCTTTCTTTTCCTTTTTTTCTTTTCTTTCTTTTTCTTTCTCTTTCTTTCTTTCTTTCTTTCTTTCTTTCTTTCTTTCTTTCTTTCTTTCTTTTTTTTTTTTTTCACATGGAATAAGTCTGTGTTCCCGGGACCAAAGATAGACGAAAAGGACTAATGAAGAATGGTATGGGAGCCAAGTATACTATTTCATGGGATTTCCTTTGCTAGCCTCTGTGGAATCTCATGACTATCCGCAGTGATATAGTTGTCTATTAGACTCTGGATGTTAGGAAATACTCATATATATTTAATATGTTTGAAAAATGAACAGAATAAAAAATATAGGAAATGGAAGCATGGATTATAGTCCAGGAGGAGCCACTGCGTTTTGTAAATCATTCCATTTTGTAGGACTATTCCTGGTTTCCTATTTGTGAAATTTTGGGGTTGGACTAGATGGTATACCTCAGCTTGTAAAATTGTATGGTTAGATTAGACAAATTTATGAGGTTGCACCATATGATATTTAAAATCATTTTCAATTCAACAGTCTATATATTGTCTTGTTTTACATACACACATGCACACACACACACTTTATGAAACAATGTCAGAAAAAACTCATTGACACTATAAGAAGTTTCAGTAAAACCCCACAGGTAGAGAATATTATGTCTTTTCTTATATACACATTACACATTACATAAAACAGGCTGTTATTTTGCATTGATCTTGTTTTTTTTTCATATTATGAACAAGAGTGATGGTTTGAGAATTAAATTTTCATCTACTCTCTAACATCCCTTGAATTATTTGTGGTGAATGAATATCAATGTTGACTCATCAGCCATGCTACACTTAATCACACAAACAAGGAATCCCATTTTATATCAACCTGAACATATTAAAAGATTGGATATTATGATTTGAAGTTATAGATTAACCTTTTAAAAGTATATATTTCATGAAAGTACCTTTTTAGATTTTATAGCATTTAATAAACATTAAATAATGATATCATAAGATTCTGAAAGTGAACATATGGCTCTTCTACTTGCAAAATAAATTTCTACATGTGTTGGGGTAAACCATTAATTATCTTTGGTGAGTGATGACAAAAGATACCTAGAAGTCTTTCCTGTTTAAGTTCATCTTCTCTAGATCTTAATTGTATTATGGCCTTTTAGCCTTAGCACAAACAGAATAAAATCACGAACCGCACTCAGGAATGTGTGTATATATGTATGTATACACACACACACACACACACACACACACACAGAGGCAAGCACACACCCATGCATTCAAACACATAATAATTTAGAAGTTGTTTTAATTAATTATATCTGAAATAGACTTCACTTTTGTATGGTATATATTTTTCAACCCTTCAGATAATTACCAATAAGAAAGTAAATAAAAGGCAATCTGAAGTAAACAGAATTCTAAAGTAGGCCCACCATTTCTGCCCCCTGGTGCACATAACCTGCTTAATCCCTGGACACTGATGGGATGGATTTCACTTCCATCATTGGGTTATGTTATATGGCACTGTTGACTTTAAGAAAGGGAGATTTTCTAGAGCATGACTGACCTAATTAGAGGAGCACTTTAAAAGAAAATTTTCTCCAAGTGGTCCCATAGGAAGAAGTTGGAGATTAGAAGCATGAGAGAAGTTTTCCGTTTTGGGTTTTGAATATAGAGGCAGCCATGAGGCATGAACCTGAAAACAGCCTCTAGTTTCTGAGAATGGACTCAGCTAACAGCCAGCAAGGAAACAGGGACATCAGTCCCATAACCACCAGGAAACAACATCTGCCGACATAGGATCTGAATGATCCTGGAAGCAAAGTCTTCCTCACAGCCTCCAGAAAGGAACACAAACGTGGTATTTCTTACACCTCACCTGCGAAGCCCTGAGCAGAGGACACAGCTAACCTGTGTCTAGACTCCAATATTCAGAGCTGTGAGCTGATAAATGGGTGTTGTTTTAAGCTTCTGACTTTGTGTTAATTTGTTATGCAATAGAAGAAAACCAATACACAAACAAAAAACAAAGCTTGAAGCACACACTTTTAAAAATTTTATAAAACTGGTAAAATTAAAAAATTGTATAAAATTGTCAGAGGGAATGCAAGGTGAATTTGGTCAGTCTTGATAATAGTCATGCTTGAGAAATCAAAACAGGGATTTGGTAGAAAGTCTTGAACCCCACGTAATGTTTTTCAGGGTTACTCTTGTACAATGCCAGGTTGTTTTGTCATCTATCACTATATTCAGGAAATGATACATATTTTCCAGATGTTTTTTGATGTTTTCTACTGTATTTATATCTAAATATTTTAAGACATTTCTACTATTCCAGTTTTGTTTGGAAAATTTGGGGACTTGAATGAACAGTAAAGGAACTGAGAAACTGACTCTTTAAGGCTTGTCAACACTAGTTTTGACATCTGTTTCAGTGTTACTGATATTACAGCAATATAATACTTAACCGAAAGTAATCCAATTATATTTCAATAAAAGAAGAGGGCTGCGGCCAACTTTTAATTTTAACATGGAATCAGAAAAGTATTAATCTTATTTAATAAAATCACACCTGATCATTTCCAAGCTTCATACGTGATCTAGTTCTGTCGAGTCAATGACTATGCTTCTGTTTAACTTCTGTCCTCTTTTTCTCATGAATATATAAATTGACTGCAAAACAAAAGAGCAAAACAATTATATTCTTTATTTCCCCCGCCCCCGTCATGGGCAAACCAAGAAAAAGCCCGTGTTACAACTAAAATCATTAGATTTTACTACATAGTGAATAGATAAAAGACTAGCATATAAAATACTGGATCTTAAAATAATGGGTAAAGGAATCAAAAAATATCTGCTAATTATAAATTTTCCCCAATTTTGTCCTATTCTCCCTATTTTGTTAGTTAATTGTCATTCTTTATTAGTGGAACAGTAGGGTCAACGTATGTCAGATCTTTACAGAGCCAAAGATACTTTCAAAGTTTTTCCACTGCTCAGTCCTTATTAACATGAAAGAATTAAAAGAATTCTTGAAGAAATCAAATGCACAAACAGGGCAGGGCATATCTATTAACAGAGAAATGCTCTTAGTTTTTCTCAAAAGCAGTTTAATAAAGAATTTATGTTTCCTCTTTAAAATGTAATATATTCAGATAAAAACAAAAGAGTGCAAACTCATAAACATAATTTAAAATATAAAATAGATGTTATTATTTTTTAAATATTTTTCTGGCTTGTTCAATGTTTATTAATTGAAAGAATTTTCCCTCTAACATCTCAAGTATTTACTAATGATTTAGACTAAACTAAAGTACTACCACATCGAAGCTGCTATAAGTTAAAAAATGTTTAAAATGTAGGAAAACATAGTAAAAGAATATGCCAAAATTTTTATCTCCCTAGTTAGGAAATAACAATGGATTAATGACAGTGTTTGGTAAAAGATACTTAAACATTTTTAGCTTAGAAATTTAAATTCCGTAAACAGCTTAGCTTACTTCTTTTAGGAGTGAAGTCTCATGCACTTTTATCTGTGTCTATGCTATTTAATATGCTATACCTTCCTCTAGATAAGTTACTATTCTGAAGCAAATTTTAAAAATTAGCACTGGGATACTTTGAAAGTGCTCTCTGCCAAATATTATTTTGCCCTGGTCATATTTGAGCCATTATCATTAGTGTTTTGCTGTAGTTTTAACTTTTTTTTTTTTTTACCTTTATTATGACCTTGGGCACGAATAAGCTCATTAAAAATTAAATTGCTTATTATAGCCTGGTATCACTTTCCACTTTGATCAGAAAGCACAATAGGTTCCTTGAGTGGATTTACCTATAAAATATTCTAGTAATGAGAACAAAAAAGGCAAACTTAATAACCTTAATGCTGAAACAAAAGGAAATGCCACCAAGAGGGCGATAAGAAACATTTTATATGGCAAAAATAAACTATAGATTTGTGATATTAAAATTTGGGTTTCTATCTCATTAAGTAAGCCTTTCTTAAAACTTGAAAACCTAATTGTCGATTTCAGCTCTACAAAATTAGGTTCTGCCACTATATGTACATATTTTGCTAATAATGGTCATCTTTCTCTTCCCCTACCCAAGCAGGAGAGTACCATGAGCAACTCTTGAATAACTCCATTTAAAAGAAAATTATTAAAATAGTTTCTAAATTAGGTATCTTAAATAGGCTGAAAGCTTTATTCTTTCTTTTAAATTCTGAGGTTGTTATTTCGCAGTTTTGATTGTGTTTTAACAATTTAGGTTTGGGTAGTTCTATTCCTAGATTTGCAGTATAACTTACAGTTTTCTACCTTTTCAACATATGGGAAGAGTAATAAAATAAAAGCAGAATGGATCATATCCAGGTTTACAGCAATTATATATGAACTAAAGTATTCTGAAAACTTTTATTTGCATTGAAATTTCCTTATATATACAGTAGATAAACTCATTTGCATTTGAAATTTGAAGGCTCTGCACGTGGGATTCCATTGTATGGATGAAATGAAAAGAGTTGGCAATAAAACACATTATATTTATATCTACTTGCTGTCCTTGGATGTAGTTATATCAACATGAAGAAAAAGAAAGCTTTTGAAGCTGTTTATTTTTTTAATGTTAGAATGAAGTGCATTGTAAGAAGAAGGTAAAATTTAATATCACTTAAACAAAAATTCTAGTACTCTTCAACTCAAATTATCAAAAAATTCTCAGAAGCATCAAAAGTATTATCAAAATCACTATCATTAAACTTTTGTCATTAACTTGAAACCAACTAAACAAGGCAGAGGTCCATAGTTAGGAACTACTCTAGATTTAGGGGTTTGGGAGGTAATAAGATAAAAATAAACTATTGTAAAGCAGTGATGCTTAAATAAAATTCTAGAGACAAAATGAATTTCTATTATTAAATATTAAATTCATTTTGATTTGTAACTCATTTTGTGCTCCAAATATAAGATAAAGGAAATTTAACAAAAAAGTATGTATTGTTATCTATATATTGCATCCTTTCAGGACCATACTAATTTGGTCCTAGAATGAGTATGTACTTATTGTAGTCCTGAGGAACATTAACTCTGGATATTTTTTTGCATTGAAATTTGGGATTTATTTACTCATTTATAGGTAATTCTATTACCTTTTGTCCAAAATTTGAAAGAAAATATAACAGCTACTTTTATCATACACAATAAGCAATTTGAATAACTCATTAATTTTCATATGATGTTTTACAACAAAGGGCAGAGAATAAAGACAGACAATTAGAAGTAAGACTGGAGTTCCAGGGCACCTGGGTGGCTCAGTTGGTTAAGCGTCTGCCTTTGGCTCAGGGCATGATCCCAGGGTCCTGGGATAGAGCCCTGCATCAGGCTCAGGGAGCCTGCTTCTCCCTCTGCTTGTGCTTCCCCTCTATCTCTCTGTCAAATATATAAATAAAATCTTTAAAAAAAGAAAAAAGAAAGAAGGAAGGCTGGATGTATAACTTGAATCTTTCTACCTATGTGTATCCATGATAATCAGTTTTTGATATGGAGTTGCTACATTTTAATAAACTTATTTGTTCTTACATTGTAGTTTACTTTGGCTATTAAATGTTTTTCCTTTTATAATTAATACCGTGATAAATATACACATATATATTACCTTATAGTTTTTTACCTATACCTATATTTGTCCCACAAGATAAATTAACACTCAATACTTTTCTTAATCAAGAAGTACATACAGTTTCTAGTTCTTTAACTGGTAAATGGATTTTAAAAGCCATTTTATTAACTTACAGTGATGTAAAGCAAAAGAAAAACTAAAAAGTATCAATTTCTCAATTTTGTTGTTACTTTTGCTTATCTGATAGTACGCTAAAGCAAATGGACTATGACCCATTTTTTTCTCTTTACCTGTAGGACATTCTGAGAAGGAAGGCAGGTGACCCAGGCTAATCTTCCTGGAAACATGCTAATAATTGGACCTCTTGGCAAACAGACTAATTATATTGCCACAAGGAGAGTCTTTATCTGTGGAATGCTTTCAGAAGACCGCTTGCAGTTTAGGATTGCTTTTTGGAAAACAAACCTAGAATCTTTATATTCACAAAGCATTCTCCTTGGAAATTGTTGTATAGGCTACAACTGTAGGATTCATAACCAAAATTCTCTTCATGGCTGAGACATCTGAAGAATCTTGCGTTGTAACACCAGAACATTTTCTGAGTGTCTTCTGTGGCAATTCAGAAAGCAGATAAATGTACTAAATGACTTCATGGCTTTATTTGAAAGTCAGGAAATAGACTGTTGGTTACCATTAGCTACATTTCACAGGGTGCTATAAGATGAGTTTAGAAAAGCAAATCCTTTACAAATAGGATTAAAAGAAAATTCAATGAGCGTACATTCTGGGACTTGTAGGGTAAAGAAATGCAACTGATCTTCATTTAACCGTGAAAAACAAAACAAAAAAGGCCATCAGGTAGCAAGATAGGAAATGAACCTGTGGTAAGGACTGAATTAAGGTCATATCCTCTATTAAAACTTATAACTCTGATTAGGTTGGTACCCAGTAAAGAACAACAATTAATCAAAAGTGGTTCAGAGGAAAAGGTCTAAGGAATAGCCAGCGATCCTTTTAAGTACAGAGTACCTATAATTATGACTAGAGAGAGGTGCTTACCAAAAAATTTTGTGTATGGCTATAATACATGGAGCTGATTGGAGGAAACGATAGGTTTATGAGAGATACAAAACACTAAGCAACCCACCAGTGACTGACCTTGAGCCCCAAATCCCCCAAATTATGGAAAATCAGTTTAGCTGCTGATTTAGGGGGATGGACTTCTCTCTAAAGCCTTTTTAAGATGCAACCAAGGAAGAACATCCAGAAGGCAGAGCTAAGTGTCACTGAAAGGAGTAATTAAACCACAATGCTCCCTCCCCCAACGAGATTTCAGAATTGTTAGTTATGTCTGCTCTGCAACTTTCTTTCTTTCCTTTCCAGAATAAGTGTTCTTTGAGGTTACCCTGTGTTTGTTGGGTGTAGTTCTTTTAATTCTTTGACCTCCGGATCAAGATAAGTTATATGCAAATCTGACACAGACACAGGACATTGATTCTGATGCTAGATTAGATTCTTGGATGTACTTTGGGATGTAGGAGGGAGGAGGATAAACATATTTGCATGTAAAAGGGAGGGAAGTGCATTTTTGTGACCAAGAGAAGAGTGTGTAAATTGCTTATTTTTCAAACCATTTACCTCCTCCCTACCGTTATTTAGGATGAATAATGGTCTCCCAAAGATATTCATGTCCTAATCCCCAGAAATTATGAATGTGTTAATTTACATGGCAGAAAGAATTTTGAAGATATGGTTAGTTTATGGATCTTCCGATGGACAGATGATCTTGGATTGTCCAGGTGGGCACAATGTAATCACAAGCATCCTTATTAGAGAGAGGCAGCAGGGTCAGACTGAGAGGAAAATGTGATGATAGATACAGAGGTGAGAGAGAAGATATTTGATGATGTTATAATGTTGGTTTTGAAGACGGAGGAAGAGGCCACTAACCAAGAAATCAAGAAATGCAGGCAGTCTCTAGAAGCTGGGTAAGACAAGGAAATAGATTCTACCCTAGAGTCTCCAGAGGAAATGCAGTCCTTTTGCTATCTTGATTTTAAGGCTTCTGACTTCTATAACTGTAATATTAAATTTGTGAGATAATAAACCTATAAAATAATAATTTATGGTAATTTGTTACAGTAGCAGTAGGGAACTAATAAAATGACTTTCAGTTCTCATCCCTGTGGGAAATTATACTTGCCTACCACATTGACAGCATTCTTGACAATGTGACTTGTTATAATTAATGATTCACGAGCAGAAGTGACATGCCACTTCCAAGGAGAAATTTTAAGAGCCATCACATATTTCCACCATGTTTGTTTGTTCTGCCTTGGCCACAAAACCAACAATGTCCCAGATAGGAATAGTTTCATTCACCTGGGCTCCAGAATGCAAATGTATGCAGTAAGACCATAACTGATCCACAATGGACCAAAAACATAAATGCAAAAGAAGCTATTGCTGCTGTAATTTACATGTTATACAGCTATAGTTTAATTTGGACAGAATGGAAATTTTTCTCCAAAATGTCTAAAGTCTGTCAAACATTAAAGATTTTTTTGTATTACCTTTCACATTTTAAAAATTCTCCCAGTACAATTGTCAAAAGCTTCATTATATATGTTATACACATTTCTTGAAAATTTCTCTAGATTTGTTATTATTCTATATATATATTTTTAAAGATTTTATTTGTTGATTTGAGAGAGAGAGAGCGTGAGAGTGTGTGGGGAGGGGCAGAGGGAAAGGGATAGGGAGAAACAGACTCCCTGATGAGTGTGGAGTTCCACAAAGGGCTTGATCCCAGGACCCTGAGATCATGACCTGAGCCAAAGTCAGATGCTTACCAACTAAGCCGGGGACCCCTATTCTTTATATTTTAATGAGTAATTCTTGGTATGTAAGGAACACGGAACATGAGTATATTGTCATGTAATTTGAAGCCTATGTGTGTAAAAACAGATTATGAGCCCTTGAATTTCTTTAAATCTCTTTTGTGTTGGTTTTAATTCTGTATTTGGCATTAAGTCTCTGGGTTATATAAAAGGTGTCCCACTGACTTCTGAAAATTATTATATTAAAGAATACTCTAGCCAGATGAAATTCTATTATATGGATATATATAGTATATTATATATAGCATATAAGTTTCACATGTATATATTTTTTTACAAAGTTCAATCACAAATATGTTCAAGATTCTGGTGGTAGACTGAATCCTTTTTCCAATTCTTATCTCCTTGTTGCACAGTTATACTTCCACATTCTTGCCAGTAACTGTTAGGGGCATCATAGCAGAATAGATAGAGAATACATTCCTATCTATTGGCTTTGAGCTGAGTCATGTGTCTTGCTTTGATCAATAAATGTTAGTAGACATGATGTGAAGGGAGGCTTAAATGTGCTTGATCGGCTTGGCATTGATTTCTTGTACTTCTGAATTCCTTTATGAGAACACCCGGCTGTGTAGCTACTGATGCCACAAAGGAGATACACGCAGAGCACACCTGTCCACACTGACAGTGTGAAGCCAAGCTCAGCTGATCTTAGCTGAGTTCAACAGAGCCACATTTGATGTGTGTCAATAAGAAAAATTAATGTTGGCTGCTGTTAGCCATTGAGAGTTTAGGATTGTTGATCAAAGAAGGTTATTTTAGGATTGTTGATTAAAGAAGGTTATGAAAGCAGCTGCTCATTCAATTGTTATATCATGTCATTTTAACCTGTTGGGTATATATCTTTTAAGCCATTTAAATTATTATTTTATTAAATTCTATTTTCCTGGTATTAAAATTATTTTATTAAAAATGTTAACCTTGCTTTGTTTGGCTCACACTGGCCTTGAATTCTATTTTTTTAATAAATTTGTCCATGGTATCAGTTTAAGTGTTTTTATTTTTTGGGTGACTCCTTGATGAATTATATTCACTATTGTTCTGGTAGTGGGGGTAATTCTTTTTGCACTCTTTCAGTCTTAGTTTTCTAGTGATGAGCTTTAAATATATTAATGCTTTATTCTGAATTAGTTCTACCCCAATTTTTATAGATATTCAAAATAGTATGCTTTTGTGTTTTGGTTTCTTATTTTCTATATTTTTGGGGGGGGGAGGGAGGTATTTTCAATGACTTGTTTACTTATGGATTGTTTTGTTCTCTATTTTGGTTTAAATGTTATACCATGTTTTCTAACACTATTGCTGTCGAGGTACACTGATTATAGCCCTGACAAAAACTAAAGAAAAATAATTTTGATAACATATTTAAAATCTCCATAAACAAATACCTGACCTGGCAAGAATAGAAGATAAATACAAAAGGCCAAATGAGATTGAAAACTGTGACCTTGGGATGAAAGGAAACTCCAAATATTCACTTTGAAGACACGAGGGAAATCATGCAGGAGTTTCCATTTTGAAGGCGTATCCACATTCCAGAGACAGTACAGAGCCTGCCCAAGGTGAAAAGTCTAATAGGAATGTTCCCCACAAGGCTGACAGATGAATAAGAACTAATCCCATCCACGAAAATGGGTCTTGACTTAATTTGGTGCTGAGTGATAATAGAAAAAAGAAAATTCTCTTCAGAATTTGGTAATAAAAGCTGGGATATCAAGAAAATGAAAGCCCAAATTTGAGCCACATGTGTGATTTCCAAGTATAAGCAAATCATTTAATTCAAAATGTTCCAAGATGGATAGGGTCCTCCTCAATACGAGTAAACAATCTCTGAATAGATGCAACCATAACTCATTCCTAAGGAACTCACACAAACAACTTCAAAAATTATGAGCAGTATGAAACTTGTTTAAAAAATGGGCACCGCACACAAAAGACAAAAGTAATACAAGCAGAGTTAGGCCTTCAAAGACTACATAATGAAATCATTAAACTGTAAGAAAATTATATTCAATAGGATTTCATAAATTAAATTTTGAAAGTATGATCAAGAGACAAGAGTCCAATACAAAATGACCAGATAGATTTGATACAGGACTAAATATTACTAGTTGAAATGCATGTATCTCTAACTATCTATATAAATCAATCAAAGAATTTCAAACTGATTAGTCATCACTAAAGAGAGAATAAGTGGCTGGAAGACAGATACAAAGAAATTATTCAGAACATATCCCAAAGATAAGAAAAATGGAACAAATTTTAAAAGGTTATGAAATATGTAGGATATAATGAACAAGTATAACATATAGCTACTTGAATGTCTACAATGATAAAACACAGACAGAAGATAAGAGAAAGTCTTTGATATTACAATGACTAAAAATTTTTTAGAACTGTCCAAAAATGTCATATTCAGCTTCAGAAACCTCCAAGGAGGGGCGCCTGGGTGGCACAGCGGTTAAGCGTCTGCCTTCGGCTCAGGGCGTGATCCCGGCGTTATGGGATCGAGCCCCACATCAGGCTCCTCCGCTATGAGCCTGCTTCTTCCTCTCCCACTCCCCCTGCTTGTGTTCCCTCTCTCGCTGGCTGTCTCTATCTCTGTCGAATAAATAAATAAAATCTTTAAAAAAAAAAAATAATAAAAAAAAAAAGAAACCTCCAAGGAATCTCTACCTTGGCATATGAAAAGAAAGCCACACATAGATTTATCCTTCAAAACTGCAAAAGAGAAACAATAGAGAATCTTAAAGACAGTCAAATAAAAATGCTGATCACCTAGGAACAAAATTAATCTGAGAGTTGATTCATAACAGCACCCTTTGGAAGCCATAAATCAATAGGATACCATGAAAAATGTGTTGAGAAGAAAAAAAAAAGCTGTCAATCTAAAATTCTGTACCAAGCAAAACAATTTTGCAAGTTCAAGAGAAAATAAATATTATTCAAGCAAATAAACTGATTACATTTATTGCCAACACCACCGCATTTAAAATATATATAAAGAATGTGCTGCACAATTTTCTGTAACACTCTGAATATAAAGTATATTTCTTGTTCACTCCCTTCACTAGAGACTTTTGGCTTGAACACTTTTTTTAAAAAAAGATTTTATTCATTCATTTGGGAGAGAGAGAGCACAAGCAGGGAGAGCAGCAGGCAGAAGGGGAGAGAAAAGCAGACTCCCATGACTAGATCCCAGGAATCATGACCTGAGCTGAAAGCAGATGCCTAACCATCTAAGAGACCCAGGCCCTCCTCCTCCCCCACAGATGAACACTTTTTAATAGTTTTATATATATATAAATATATATATAAATATATATAAGTATATATAAATAAAAATATATAATATGTATAATAATACATAAATAAATATATATAATAAATAATAATATATAAATAAATAAATATATATAATATATATAATAATATATATATATGCAATGTAAGTGCCTTACATTAAACTTTTGATTGTGGAGGCACCCACTTCAAAGACATCCATCTTGAATAAATGCATCGCCAGATACACAACTAGATAGAGAGCCAACCTACCTTACCCGTGAAATTCCTGTTTTAGCCCTGGGTGACGCAGATTACTCATCAATTCATTGACCCTGCTTTTCCCTTCCTGTGCTTTAATTCCCATTCTTACATTTTAAATTCACCAAAAAAAGTCAGCCTGTGAAACCCTAGGCACCCCATACTTGATTCCAATAAATGCAGACCCCAGGTTGCAACTCTCTCTCTCTCTACCCCATGACCTTGCTGCATGTGCCCAAGTGTTCTGTGTATCATCTAGGATTTGTTAGTGATGACTCTTATTTCTGCAAAGCTCCCCAACGGTTGTTGCTAAGGTCTATCTTGTGATCATAAGAAGAACTACAAGGGCCAGTCCAGCCACAACCGTGGACCTAGTTGGGGAAAATCTGTTGGAATTTGCCACAAGTAGTATGGTCCTAGTGTGTGTCTCAGGCATTCCAAGCTGACAGCACCAGCATGGACAGGCTGAGACTGATACAAAACGATATTTTATTGTGCACTTTTAAATGCCTTAAAAATTTCAAAGTTGATATAAAGTTTTCCCTTCTGAAAAATTATTTTAATAAAATAAGTGAGTCAATTAGGAAAAAAAAAAAAAAAGAATGTGCTGCAGTCATGAGGAAAATGATCCCAAATAGACAACATATGCATGAAGTAAAGAGTCATAGACAGAAAACAAAAAACACACAAAAAACAAAAAAACCTGCCAATAGGTAAATATTCCCAAGGAAATACTGGTTGAGTAATGAGGATGTTTAATTGTAAGTTTAAAAATCATGGATAGATATGGACAAAAATTACATATATGCAGAGAAATGACTTCAAAGTTAAAGAGTTCTAAGGAATCTAGTTTTGTTTAGAAAATATAAAAAGCTTTTGCACCGCAAAGGAAACCATCAACAAAATGAAAGGCAACCTACAGAATGGGAGAAATATTTGCAAATCCTATATCTGATAAGGGACTAATACCCAAAATATATTCTTAAAACTCATACAACATCATTAAATAGCACACACAAAAAATCTAAGTTAAAAAATGAGCAGAAGATCTGAATAAATATTTTTTTCCAGACAAGACATACAGATTGCCAACAGGTATATGAGAAGATGCTCAATATCACTAATCATAAGGGAAATGCAAATATAAACCACAATGAAAACTGATTGAAAATGAAGAAATGAAACTTTTTTTTCCAGATCATATGATTATCTATGCAGAAAACTCAAAAGAAATGACATGGAAATTTTAGAATTAATAAGTAAATGTGTCACGTTTTGTGGATTATTAATGTACAAGCGAATTGCAGTGTTAGATACAAGGAACAGGAACTTTAAATGTAATCTAACCATGGCAATCACATAACAATATTACAAATTACCTAAGATATGCAAACTCTTCTAGGAGAATATTTACTTAAAGAGAATAAAATGTTAATAAAAGACATTGAAGCAGATGTAAATAAAGAAAGAAGTTTACTATGATTTTGATTGCAAGGGTCAATACTGTGAAGTTGTCAATTCTCTCTACATGTGAATGCAATCATAATCACAACCTCAGTGGTATTTTTTAATTTTTTAAACCTCTGTAAGATGACTCTAAAATTTATTAGAAAGGATAAAAAGTAAGAAATAGCTAAGTCTTTCCTGAAAAATAAAGAACAAGAGTACGGACAGTATTAAGAGTATGTGGTATTGTGGAAAGAGAAAACAGACAAAACATGATTAGAAGGTATTATAAAAGTGTATTTTCTCCTCCTTGGGTAGTAAGGATTTCCAAAATCAAATGTAAATGGTACAAACCAAAACGGAAAATATTGATTACTTTTTCTGTATCAAAATTAACAAACTTCTTTTCATTAAAACAAAACAAAACAAAACAAAACAAAACCCACTACCATATACAGAAGGGCTGGGATGTGGTATAATGAATATTCCCATTATACACCACTGATTTTAGACAGTAAACAGGTACAGTCACATTGAAAAACAATTTAGAAACCCTTAGTGAGGTTGAACCAAATGCACTGTCAAAATTCCACACACATTAAAAATTATAATCAATTCAGTTAAATAGTATTTAATAAGAGTTTACTGTACAGAGAACAACAGTTTGAGAACAGGAAGTCTTCAAATGCAAAACTGATACGAAACTCAGAGGCATGACAACACAGGAAGGCTTATAAAGTGAGAATGGGGAAGTTATTTAATCTTTATAATGACTATTATAATGGGGGTTTGCAGGTGGCAGGGGATTTGTTAAAAATGATTATCTTATATCATTTTACAGAAGATGATTTAAGTTTATTTTATGATTATCAGGGACATTTATAAGAAATGACCTATGTTTTGCCTACGTTCATGAAACAAGCTACATTCAGTTTCGCTTAGGTGGCTTAAACAGCTTTGTCTGCTACGGGAATTTTCAAGTTTGGTGTCCATTATGTATTTTACTTTAATAGCGTCCTGTGGTAAAATCCCTACGAAAAATCTTGTTCTTGGGCACTAGAAGCCCTATATCTGATCAAAATAGGGGGAGGAAAAAGCAGCTACCTAAATTTACATTAGTAGGATAGTAGAATGTATGGAAGAGTAGAACAAGGATTGCATTATGGTATAATCATACCACAGAATACGATGTAGCAGTAAAAATGAATGAACTAAAGCTGTGTGCATGAACATGATTGATGCTCAAAATGTACTATAACTTTAGAAAGCAAGCAGGTTATATAAGTTACAGGATTCCATTTATACAAACTATAAAAAAGCAACAAACTTATTGGTGGGTGATAGATCAATCAACTGATACATAAAGACATATGTGTTAGAACCATAAAACCAAGCAAAGATTAAGAATTCATGGTTATGACTATATTCCAAGGAGAGGTATGAATTAAGATCAAAGGACTATAAAGGTCCAGCTAGTGTTTATCTTTTAATTCGGGAGGGGAGAATATGAACGCTCATTTTATTAGTATTCCTTAAGCTGTGTAATTGTGTGTGTGTTTGCAGTTCTTTTTGAAATATGATGAATTTCACATAATTAGCAATTTTTAAAGGTAAATTTTCACCCATTATATTCTTCTAATTTTTTGACCTGCTTTTCTACTTTTTTCCTTATCAATGTTAAAACTTATTATGTTCACTGTCTACATTAAAAACCTAACATATCTTTTATATTTTTCCAGTGATCCTAAACACTCATGTCTGATGTTTATATTTGTAAGTCATTGCCTATTTATAAAATAAAGGATTTTTTTCCTTCCAGATATGTTCTATGTACAGTAAGTTTTCTGAGAACTTGAATGCCTGAAGTCTCTTTACTTGGCAGTTATGCATTTAAACGATACCGTAAAGTGCTTTACTTACAGCAATTTAGGGATATTGCTTCATTTTATACTTCCATTCAGTGTTGTCTTTGAGAAACCTGATGTTGATCTTATATTCTTTCCTTTTATGTGATGTATTTTTGTATTCTTTCTGGGAGATTGTCGCTGATATTCCTAAATTCCCCCAGCATATGTATAACACAAGCTATTTCTTGTTTCTCCTTTTTGGGTTTTATGAGCCAGCCATTTCAGTGTAAAGGTACTACACACACTTTTTAGTCCTAGATAGCATCCCCTCGATTTCAACAGCAGTGATGGTAGACAGTCTCTTGGTGTCTTGGCAGCTACTCATCTCAGGAGCCTAGCATCTCTGCTTCTCCGTCTTAGGGAAAGGGCTTGTTCAGACCGTAGGGCAATCCACAGGTTTCAGGAGTGAACCCCGAAAAGGCCACTCTGGGAGTTGGTGGCTGTAAGTCCCAACTTTCTGTCTTTAGGAAAGACATGTCTGAAGGACGTTCCATGGAGGTCCTCAGGCTCTCCATTAAAAAGAGGCCTCAATGGCTCAATAGCAAAGCAGCTTCTCCCTGTCCCAGCTCACCCACTTCTTTCCTTTTGCTTCCTGGGATTGATGCACCAATTTGGTTTCGGGGACTGTTTTATGGGGAACACAAACTGTGACATTTATATCAAACTGCTTTTCTGTACCTCTGGAATGCTATGCTTGATATTATTTCTATAAACACACACGATCCTTTCCTGTTCCTTCCTTTATTCAAAGGCTCCTCTTAGAGAGAAATTAATCCTTTGAATCATATCCTTTGTATTGATTATTTTTCTCGTATTTTGTTTCTAAGATTTCTTTAAAAAATTTCTGAGAGAGTTTCTCACCTCAATTTTCCAACTCACTAATTTTCACTTTGCCTGTAGCTCATGAGAATTTTAATTAAAAAATGAGCTTTGAATAGCTGATGTAAGGTCTGACATAATGTAATTTGTATTGTTAACATTACATAAAAGATAATCATTTGTCAAAAAGAAAAATGATGTGCTTTAATTTATTCTTTGTCAAAAAGGAAATTATTGTGTCTCAATTTCTTAGGCCACTTAGAAATTCTAGACATCCATAACCACCATAAATTTTTTCATATCTTCAATTATTACAGAAATTTTAGAATTTTCTCACATGTTCCATTAGGTTCTTCAAACACACATATGTTTGTATGTCTGGGTGTGTATGTGCGTGTGTTTATGAGTGCATTTATATATCAATTTTAGTAGTCCTATTTTAAAAAAAAACTCAAATTTTTTGATTCACATGACAGGTTTTTTTTTTCCTGGACTTTAGAAAATTATCCTAAAGAATTATGTTTGAATCATATTTTATTCATTGAAATCTCAACTGAGATCTCAAAGAAAATCATACTTGAATGCCCGAAAATATGTATTTCAATTGACCTGGAACAGTGAAGCCATTTCATATAGTATAGTTTGTAATTTTTACCCTTTCAATTTGCACTGCTAATTTTAAAGAGCTATTTTGAAGCATAATTGCACAACTCTCCTTTAAAGCTTTGGCAAGGGGGTAGAATGGAGTAGAAAAATTCATGTAATTGTAAAAGAGAGCATCACATACTTTTGCCCTATGGCTTTTGAACAAAGTTGCTTGGGAATACTTCTCCACACTGTGAATCTGCTGCTGATTTTATCAGTAGCCTTTGCCATAACCTCTGGACTTCCCTATTTGTCACCTGAATTATGGAGATAATAATGCCTAACTGCTTCACGAAAAGGAAGTGTATTCTTATTAATAAAATGGAGAAAAATATGTATTCATAAAATTAAAACTATTTTGCCCATGTATTTTACCTTTAGATGTTCAAATTCTTTAGAGTATATCAAAATCCACCAAAGAACCTTGAAACACAGTTTCAGTAACTGACTTTGTTATGTGTCCTGTCTGCGCACTTCAGCTATAAGCATTGTCTCAGAAGGTAAGTTTCTATGTTCAGTGCAGCATTAACCTTAATTTTTTAAAACTTCTACATTAAATTATTCATGTTAATTCAAGTTTGTTCACCTTTGTGTGTCATAAAACAAACAAAACATACCATTTATAAGTCTGGGAATTTTTAATTTTATAGTGAATTATTATATAGAATTGCAATTTCAGGTTTTATTTTTCTATCCAAAGATGTATTGTGTTTTCTATCAAAATCACTTAACTTTAAATATTTAAAAACTCAATAATTTAATGGCTAAAAGTGGCAGTATTTTGATTGGCAATCCTAACTACAGAGGGAATAATTAAACATAAAACTGACTTTCGTTTTGCAATATCACATCAGCTTATTACTCAAAAGGTAATTTCACCTTGAGTCAGTGCTCATACTTCATTGAACTTTAATCCATCATTGCACATTGCACACAATAAAATGAATATATATATTTGTTTATATATATATATTTGTTATATATATGTAATTTGAATAAATAAATGTATGGAAGGTGATAAGAAATGTCAGGACTTGTGTTGTTTGGTCAACTAAGAGCTCAAAAAAAGAGTTCCTGTTTGATGGGTGCAAATAGCTAATTGAAGCAGCTATTTCCATGTACATGATCCCCATCTGATGATTTAGTGCGACATAGCTATCTCTTCCATTGCATTTTTCTCAATTACCTTCTTTTACTGCATTTCTGAATCATAGGTCATGCTATATAATCTACTTCTATTCAATGTAGATTTTCATGAAACACTTCAGTATCGCGGATCTGGATATCTCCATTCTTTACTAAAATCTTTCAAGGACTGTTTAAACTTGACACAAATCCCTGGTGAAATTCTCACAACTCTACTATGTATAATGGCAATAAAAATCAAGATTTAAAAGATATAGCACATATTTACAGTTGTACTTACAGCATTGTGTAAAGAGCATCTTGACATTGAAGTTACCAGCAAATTGTGCGTGACATAAACAAAGTATATCATGTGTAACTATTTCTACTCCAAATCACTTTGCACTGTCTCCATCTATGAAATCTGTGGTCATAAGGGCATCATTATAATTCCTATGCTCAAGAGCTTTAGTTTAGCATTCATTTTTTAAAATGAGATTTTACTTAGATTTGGGCGTTTATACTTGGTCATATGAAGCCCAACTTTTGTACCATGGCAAAAGAAGAGATCAGATGGGATTTGAACTAAGAAATCCAGGATGCCCTAGTTTTCAACCTTTCCTTTTATCCATACAGGTCTCACAACTCCATTAATTTAAATTCTCCATTCTGGTTTAAGCAAAGGTGAAAGCACAAGTTTAGCTAAAGGGGAACTGTACTTAGTTTGGTATAGATTCACTTACGGGGTATGTTAAATATGAAAAAAAAATTAACGCAATGATAATAATCACTTTGTTATTGCAAATTTTCTATGCAACTCAGGGAAATGCTTCAAAGAGAAGTTTTATTCTCAAGGCAATTCCTATTGAAAACCTGCAACAATACTCTTTCTCCTGTATTTTTAGGTTAAAAAAAATGAGTTTCAACTAAAAATATGCCCCACACAGGTATTTTCCCCCCTAGTTTGAAAAATGTACTTAATTACCTTTAGGATATTTCCTTTCAAATATGCCCCCTGAGGTTCATCCACTTATTCTATACTTGTCACAGAAAGGTCAGGTCTCCCTAGTTTTTGTGGATACTTCGTTCCACTTAAAGAGTTTAAAAGTCAAAGAAGAGAAAGAAGATGAAAATAATACTTCTTTCTTGTAAGATAGCTCTTTCGTTTTTATCCTATAAAAATATATTTATCTCAAAATAAAGTACAGATGATTTTTGCTTACTGAATGCTTGAAATTAAAATAAATATTTCCAAGTTACATAAGTGAAATTATGTGCTACTATTAACCAGTTAACGAAAACACTCTATCGACTGCAAGAATCCACTTAGGCTGAATCACCCAAAATCACGAAGGTGAAAAATAACACAAAAATTACTTATTAAAACCCATTTTCACCCATTTCATACAATATGCTTCTGTGACAAATTCTGAGAGAAGGTACTGCATAAATTATCATATCACCAGAATTTTTTAAATGAAAATCTAAGAGCTACTAAAATCAGCAAGTTATAAATAAAAGTTGTCAATATCTGGGAAACACTCCACAACACTCGCATCAGTTTGTTTGTCTGCTGGTTACAGGCATTAGAAATTGACTCTGGCCATATATGTAGAAAATCAATTTAGAAATATACGAAGTTGTTCATAGAGTAAGAAGCAGATTCTGAAATCTCACTGGAATCAGAGGCATCAAGAGACCAGAGGCTTGGCAGCTCAGCACTGGCATGGTTAGAATGTTTTCATTGTTGCTGGCACTACCAGACGTTAGCCATTGTCAGTCCTGTCTTCGATTCCAACAGAGCTGCCAGAAGAAACCTAATGTCATTGCCTCTTTGTATCCCACCTTCTGATTCCATCTCTGTGAGTGACAGCGTTGTATTGACTCTGCCTCTACCAGGTGCCACTGCCCTACTTGAGAGGAGATGCCTGGCTTTGAAGATTTCTGTAATCATGTTACCAACTAAATCATACAGTGCTGCTTTCTCTAAACAAAAAGAGTCCTCACAGCCTTGCAAAAGATGTCCTCTCCAGAATAATCTTTCTTTTTCTCTCTCTCTTTCTTTCTTTCTTTCTTTCTTTCTTTCTTTCTTTCTCTTTTTTTCCTGTACTAGAATGCAGACCAGTGGATTTAGCAATATTAAATTTTTGGTGAAGTTACATGGCCAAAGAGAATGACCGTGGGATCATTCCTTCATATCCTCATCACATTTGTAATTAAGTTATTAAGTTATGGTAAGAAATAAGGGAGAAGGGAGGGAGTTGTTTGACATTCAAATGCCTTTTTATTGGTTATGCACAGCAGTTGCCTACATAATCTCACCGTCTGGACAGAACTTCTGGATTGTGTTCAGTGTCTAAGCACTTCTGTGACTGCGCATGAGGAAAATGGAAGGGGTGCCGGATGAACCTGGGTTTTATGCTCTTCTTATGTCAGCACATTTTCTATCATTTATCTCCCCTTTTTGGATTTTCAAAGTCTTGATCATTTCTATATGTTGTAATTCTGAAGTTCCTTGCTTAACTTTCCACTTTTTTCCCTAGCCTTTATATTCTATCTATAAGGAAGATAAATGGATAGGTAGATAGATAAGAGACTCAAACCTTATACCTTAAATCTTATATCTCAAAACAATTTGATTTTTATTAAAGTGATCCTAACTTTTTCTAGCCTTTCCTAACATATTCTAAGGAAACTTATATTCATAAATTCTCTGTAAATAAAAATATTCTCTCCCATTTTCTGAGTCTTCATTAAACTGCCTAAAAATTTTTTGCATGTTTTCCACTTTCCATGAAATCATAAAATAATCAATTCACCCTTTTTAGCTTCTTGAACTGATTTGTAAAGTTCGTCTAGTGTAATTGTTATTTGTATCAAATAGAATCTCGAGAATGATATTAACTGTTCAAAGAACTAACCTCATCATTCCACAGTATCCGAATAACCTTTGACAGAAAGTAATACACTCTACAATACTTGTTTTTGATTTTCTACTATATAGATTAAAATTTTTACAAGAACAATGTCTCATACAACTGCAAAAATAAGCACCTACAGCTGAAATGCTATAGAGTACTTGCAACTTCAAATAAAAATCTATTGACTTAGCTAACCTTTCAAGGACAAAACTTTTCTAAATGACCTCTGCAGGAAAAAAAAAATCTTTAGGGAAAGTTTAAGAGTCTAGAAAAACTTTTCTCCTCAGACCTTGAAGAAATACCTCATCTAGATTTGGAAGCAGAACAGAGATTCTTTTACACTACAATGATACATTCAGATGCCTTGAAGATTAGACCAAATTCTTTCCTAGTTCAATGTTTACTCTCGCATGACCAATGACATCTTCAGTAAACTGTCAGATAGCAGTACTGTTTTAACCTTTAATATCCATCGGTCATCTTTTAGGTATAAAAAATAATTTCTTGAGTAGGCTGGACTTTTAGTGAAATCATTTCAAGCATGGAATACTATTGTAAGCATTCATGAAGCTAGAATCTTCATTTATTTTACAAATATATGTTTCTATATATTGTCCCTTTTAAGAAGTGGAGTGAAAGTCCACTGCTTCTTTCCATGTGCAGACTAGCAATATACAAGCACACCTCTTCCCACAAAGCATGCACCACAACAAATAAAAATGATGTATCCTTAGACTCATTTTTAGCTTTGTATTCACATGCATCACTCTGTGCTGTACTTCCTCAAGTATGATGCCAGAGTGGTCTTTTAAAACATGTCAGATCGTAGTATTCCTCTGAGGAACACCATCTCCTTTCATATAGAGTAAAAGCCAAAGACCTCACAATGGCCTCTACGTGAGCTGTCCACATCCTTCTCCTGTTACTCTGAGACATCTCTATTATTTTCCCCTTATTCATATTACTGTAGACATATGAAGTCCTCTGCTTTTCCTCAAACAACCTCAGACATTGCCTTTGGGTCTTATTTCCCTCTTCCTCCAGATTCTTCATGGCTTATTCCTCATAGTCACTACTTCACCTTTTTTTTTTTTTTTTAAGATTTTATTTATTTATTTGACAGAGAGACAGCCAGCGAGAGAGGGAACACAAGCAGGGGGAGTGGGAGAGGAAGAAGCAGGCTCCCAGTGGAGGAGCCCGATGTGGGGCTTGATCTCAGAACGCCGGGATCACGCCCGGAGCCGAAGGCAGACGCTTAGCGACTGTGCTACCCAGATGCCCCACTACTTCACCTTCTTAAAGTATAGCATCAACTATTATCTTACTAGGGCCTACCCTGGCCATCTCTTTGCAAGTGCAATCTCCCCCAACCTCCAGAACTTCATAGTTTCCTTTCTCTGCTCTATTACTGTCCATTGAAATTTATCATGTTTTAACATACTGTAAAATTTAGCAAAATATAAATAAATGAATTGAAATTTAATTTAATTCTCCAAGTTTTTAAATAAAAATAAAGCTATTCGCAAATAATGAATCATGGAACATTGCATCAACAACTGGGGATGTACTGTATGGTGACTAATATGACAAAATAAAAATTAAAAAAAAAATAAGGCTATTCATGATTCTAGCATTCAATGTCCATCTGGTTGCTGAGATTAAGAACCAGTATCACATTTTACATGTTACTTCAGCAATCCCAACCACAGGTAGAGAATGCAGAAGAAATCCTATACATATAGAAGAGAAGACATGTACAAGAAAGATGACAGCAGTACTCTTCACAAGACATAACACAGTGAACCTAAAACAAGTGAGTATATGAAGAAACTGTGATATAATGCAAGATAATATGGCAAAGTGAATGAACTAACATGGCACGCAAAAATAGGGAGAGTTCTCAGTAACATAACATCTAAAGAGAAAAGAAAAAGAAATGTCTGTTCAATTTACAAAATTTTCCTCAACTGCCAACTTCAGTTGAGTAGAATACTTTGGTAATTACCGAATACCCGCATACTGGGACAAATATGGGTAAACAAAAGGACTTTTGACCCTTCCAAGAAAATAATACTTCGTTAAGAAAGATCTATTTCATTCATTCAGAGAAGAACGTGATCTTATTTAAGCTCTTTAGCTGTTCGATCCCTCTCTGCACTCCAAATTAGAGTCTATCTTCAACTAAATTGATATCTTCATATCAATTTTAGTTAAGATAATTAGTATATATTATATATAGCTCTTAAGATTCAACAAGGGTGGAACCATAAGCCAAAAAAGGTCATGGCATTTAGACATGTAAATTTTTGTTTTGAGGACAATGGGCAAAACATTTGAGAAACATTTTTATGGACCTGAAGGTCTACAAGTTGCTCTGAACCATCACTGAATACTGAATCCCCAGTGATAGAAATATCCATGTGAATTTAAAAATAAATTTCTGTGTATGTGCGTGTTTATGTGTGTTTTATAACTTAATATGTGGGATTTTCTTTCTTAGTCTCAGCACTGCTGAAGCATAACTCCCTATACATCTGGGCAACATTTCCCCAAGGATTTTTTTTTTTTTTTTTTGCATTCCTTTCCATAAAAAGAAGGATGTACACCAAAGTACAAAGGAATCATTAAATGGAATCAGGATCTTTTTTTTTTTTTTTTTTGTCCTATTCCAAGTTAACCTAAGCACTCACTTAACAAGCTAATACAGTTTCTGTTTTTTGTTTGGTTGTGTGATGATCCCACAGAGACTTCAGAAGTGACTAAATGATAGGTAGCAAGCTAACGTTACTGTCTTCTTCTAAAAGAACAATTTCCATAGTGAAATTTGATGGAATAGAGGAAGTCAGTGGTAATAAATTATTCAAGATAACAATAGTCTTAAGGCATCCATAAGTTATCTTTTCAAATAGTAGCCTGTAGCTGAGCTGCATGTCAGAAAATAGTTAACTTTGTGCTTGGGGTTGAGATTATCCTGTTGGTAAGGTTAAATAACAATTATGCCATTTTTCTTAACATCATATATTTTTCTACCTTTAATTCATCATTAAACAGGCTGACCAAATTAAGACCATACATTCAATGAAGTAATTTAACTAATATATCTTTTAGCACCCTGTATTGTTAGTCAATAAAAAGTTACTCTACATGGAGTCATTGGTGGACTACAACTTCAAGCAAATTACAAGGTATCTCTAACGAATCAGATTTCTGAGAGCAATACTTTAATTTGTCCTAAAATTCCACTTTGAAATTTCCAATTAACTCTTCTGTTTGACCCCTACCTCAAGAGGTGCAAGTAGAAAAGCCTTTAAGGTCATTACCTTAATTGGATACACACTTTCTAAGCTAGAAGTTTGAAGAAGTACTTTTATAGCTAATTCTTTGGAAACAGACATCTATATATAACTTAGGTGTTTTAGTCTAATTTCTGTATTTTGCATTATAAATAGCTGACCTTCTTTATGGTTTTCTCTTTGAAAAAATGATTTTTAAAAATCATGTCATTTCAATTAAGAAAAATTATTAATGTTTGTCTCCAATTTACAAAATGAAGACGGTAGGAGAGGCTAGAAAGCCATCTTTGCTGTTAATTTCTTTCAGAGTTTTTTTTTTTTTCCTGCTGTTTTTAGAAAAATGTTAGAATGAATAAAGTGTTATAAATGCAGTTATAAGGTGGTATGATGGTTTTCTTATAATGACTAATCTGGTTAAAGATTTTGCAGAAATAATGACATAATAAATGTATGGTTTGATTACAGCTCCTACTTCAAACATATCAATTTTAGTTAAGATAATTAGTATATATTATATATATCTCTTAAGATTCAGAAATTATATCTTTGTATATTAGGCAAAAAGGGAATAAATAAAGTGGTGATTGAGACTGAGCAATGAGTCTACTGTGCATACAGAAGGAAAGTGTCGTAGTGGTTTGAATCAAGTAGGTTAGAAGGGGAATAGAAGGGATCCATTTAAGACTTGTCTCGAGGTGTGGAGCTGGGATGTGCTTGCATTGTTACTCAGTAAGTAGCCTGCGGCTATAGAACTCTGTACCTAGGGAAGAAGGATAATGCAGAAATAAACAATAATTATCAGCTGTCACAAAAATTCTACCTATAACATATGACTGTCACTGTGAGGCTAGAAAAGTGTAATGTGACAGGAAGGTAGTTGTCTTTGAACATGGCAACTCCATAATCCCTATATAAAAAGGGGTGAGCACAGAAGAACAGACTGAGAAAAACAAAATAAAAGTGAACTAGAAAAGTAAATACTTCCCACTTAAATGAGCATGCAAAAGCAAATAGAAAAAAATCCAATTGTATGAAAGATAAGTAATTATAACAGAGCACTAACATGTTTTTGCTCATGAATGCTCATGTAAAGAAAATTCTAGTATTTTAAATTCATTATCAAAGAAATAAATGAAGACATCACAACCATAAAAAACAAGAAATGATGAAACACAAACACAACTGAATGAAGCAGGCTAATTGAAATAAGAAAGTGAACAAATTAAATTTTTTCCACATGAAAAATGTAGCCTTTAAAATTTAAAAATGCATAGAAGGAATAGACTTTAGGCAGTATAAAAAATAGCAAATTGGAATATAAAATTGAGAACAATCACATTGCATTAAGTATCAAAAGATAAAAGATTAAAAATGTAAAAAGTAAGAAAGAGGAAGACATAAATTCAGAAGCCAATATTTTTCTGAGAAGTTTGAGGACAGAGAATGGAGGGAACAGCAAAGAAGTGATATGCAGAGTTAAAACTCAATTATTGCCAACATTAGTGTTTTTTTAGGAAAGCATGATGTTGAAATAGCACTTTGTATATAATAGTGAAAAAGATCCACATAGGCAGTCGTGTTGAGAAACTGAGCACAAGGAATAAAGAAGCATTTTAAAACAAATACCAGAAAGAAAAAAAAATATTAACAAGTATAATGATAACTAGGCTTACAACATTGTTTTTACAGCAGTAATTAATGCTGGTAGATAATGGGGTTACATAAAACAATAATGACAAAAATGGATAGCAACATAGGAGTAATTACCTTGCTAAACAGTCATTTAGAACATACAACAAGCTTCCACCTCCTTAGACAACACAGTAATTAGGGTGGAATTTACAATTTCCACACCTACTTTTAACAATTAAAAATCCAGATTTTTTATATGAACTATTAAAAAGAAGCAAGAGGCCCAAATCAGAGTTACCTATGTTAAGCAAACTAAGATTTAATACCTGACCTAACAGCAGTTTCAGTCTTCCCCAGGAATATGATCTTAGCCAGTGAGTCTGGAGTTTTCACCAGCAGAAATGAGGTAACCTGCCACATAGGCCCTTTCTACCAGCCCCCCACCCTCAAAGGAAGATGAGATAATCTCCCTAATAGAGCCTTTGGTCCCCCAAAGAAAGATACCTCACCAGACACAATCCTTTTTTTGTTTATGACTTCCTTACCCTGCCTTTAAAATGTTTTTCTTTTCTGTAGCCTTTTGGCATTCCTTTCTATTGTTGGATAGGATGCTGCCTGATTCATGAATCATTCGATAAACCAATTAGATCTTAAAAGTTTACTCAGTTGAATTTTTGTTATTGTGGCTTTCCAGAAATTAGAATTCAGGCAATGAAATATAGTGATAGGGAATAAACAAACAGAGTCCTACAATTTCTCTAGTTTACTGCCTACAGATATTTGAGGTCATGGGATAGACCCTGGACTCCTGGACACTGAACTGAGTATGTTGGCAAGTCCAGGCATCTACAGTGTGCAGGTCCAAGTACAAGATGAGGAAAAGTACATGGAGAAAGAACTCCAGAAATCTACAGAGGGTCCCCTTCAAGTACACAATCCTGGCTGATCAGCACAACTGTGTAAGGAAACAGAGGTTGGCAAGTGAAACACCTGAAAGGATTAGGGGGAATAGTGTCTGACGTTCATACAAAGCTTGGACTAGTGCCTGTACCCTCTGACTGGAATGCAAATTGCCCAGTTAATGGCACAATAAAAAGAGTAGTGAGAAGATTTTGTCTCAGTAGCAGGGAAAACACCCTACACTTACACTATATCTGCTTTGATCTGACCTAAGAACACTTACAGGCAAGACCCAAAAGAATGAAATTGTTTCCACATAAATTAGCAAACAAAGCTCAAGAATCTTTACAGTATTAAAAAATATCCAGGACACAAACATAAAATTAACAGCATCTGGCACTTAATTAAAAACTATGAATCAGGCAAAAGATATAGAAAATTGTAACTAATGGTGGGGAGCAAAATCAATCAAAATTGATTTAGAAATGGCACAAATAATAGAATAGATAAGCACTTTTTAAAAAACATTTTATTTATTTATTTGAGAGAGAAAGAGAGAGGGAGCATCAGCCGGTGGGAGGGGGGAGGGAGAGGGAGAAGCAGACTCCCTGCTGAGCAGGGAGCCCACCATAGGGCTCAGAGGACCCTGAGATCATGACCTGAGCTGAAGTCAGATGCTTAACCAAATGAGCCACCCAGGCACCCCCTAGACAAGGACTTTAAAAACTAGATTATTACTCTATTGTATATTTCATCAAGAAGCTATATCAAAGATGGAACATGTTACACAGAGATATGAAAGAAATAACAAAGGACCCAAATTGAACTTCTAATCATGAAAACTACAATGTCAGAGACGAAAATACACTAAAGATGGGGCACTTGGATGGCTCAGTTGGCTAAGCAGTCGACTTTTAATTTCAGCCCAGGTCATGCTCTCAGAGCCTGGAGATGGAGCCCTGTGTTGGGTTCTGTGCTTAGTGTGGAGTCTGTTTGAAATGCTGTCTCTCCCTCTCTCTCTTCCCCTTTCCCTGCTCACACATGCTCTCTCTCTCTCGCTAAATAAATAAATACGATCTTAAAAAGAAGAAATAGAAAATACATTAAAAGTGATAAATACTAGATGAGATACATCAGAAGCAAGATTAGTGAACTTGAAGATATAGCAAAGAAATCTAACCAAAACTGAACCAGAGGGAAAAAGATTGCATGGGAAGAAGAAATTGAACAAAGCATCAGTGAAGTGTGGAACAACTGCAAGCAGCCAAGTATGTGGATAACGAGTTCTACAGAGTGTGTTTGTGAGGGGGGGCATGGTGGGGGTAGCAATAAATATTTAAAGATATAATGGCAAAATTTTCCAGTGCAAGTGAGAAGACAGTAGTACAACATCTCTAAAATACTAGGAAAAAAATGGAAAAGTCACCTTATAATCTTGTACTAAAAGAAAATATCTTTTAGAAAATAAAGGTGAAATAAGGACTTCATTCAGACATACAGAAGATAAAAAAAATTCATCACAAGCTAACCTTCTTTGAAGGAAATATTAAAGGAAATCCTTCAAACAGAAGGAAAGAAACCACATGAAAACTTGGATCTATATAAAGAAGCAAAGAGCATCAAAAATAGAAAATCCATGAGTAAATACAAAGATTATCATTATTATTTAAATACTTAAAATTTAATTCACTGTTCACACATACACACAATCCAATGTATTGTAGGGTTCAACATCTGTTGAACTAACATGTATGGCAGCAGCAAAGTAAAGGCTGGGAAGGGATACACAGAAATATATTCTTATAACGATATTATGTTTTATGTTAAGTAGCATACTATCTTTTGAAAGTAAATTGTGAGGAATTAAAATGTATATCATAAATATTATAAATACCATATATACCAAATATATAAATACAATAACTACTATATAAATAGCATAAGCCACAACTACCAAAATAATACCAAAAAGGTATAAATCAACACAGGAAATAAAAAAGAATCAGAAAAAAATACAAATTATTTCCAAACAAAGCAGGATAAAGAGAAAATGGAACAAAAAGTAGATGGGAGAAAGAGAAAAATGAAAGACAATACAGTAGTTTTAAACACAAACATATCAATAATCACGTTACATGTAAATGGTCTTACCATCTCGTTTAAATGGCAAAGACTGTCATATTGAAATTAAAAATAAGCACCAACTACATGCTGCCAAGTAAGAAACCTACTTCCTGTAAAGACACAAAGTGGTTAAAAGTACAAATATGTAAATAGATACACCATACTAACAACAGTGAAAATAAAATTTAGGTTGGCTCTATTATTCTATTAATAACAAAGTAGATTTCAGACAATGATAATATTTCAAACAATGATAATAGAGAAAAAGAAAATAATAAAATCATGCTCAATTCTCCAGGAGAACATAGCAATCCTAATCATTCATTTAGCAAGTAAGAGAAATATAAAATATATGAACCAACTCTTATAAAGCTGAAAGGAGAAATAATCCACAATGCCTCGTTCAAAATAATTGATAGAATACGTAGACAGAAAATTAGTTAGGATATAAAATATGTGAAAAATATTATCAACCAACACTTTCTAATGACATTTTTTAGAATGTTCCACTCAACAATCACAGGATACACATTCTTCTCAAGTGCATACAGAAAACTTGCCAAGACAGATTCTAGTTTGGGCCACAAAATCAATAATTTTAAAAGGATATAATTTTTACAAAGTAGGTTATCTGACTACAGTTGGGTTAAATTATAAGTCAATAACAAAAAGGATATCTACAAAGTCAGCCAATATTTGGACATTACATAATACCCAACTGAGAGCTGAGTCACTTTGGGAAGCAACCAGCAATACTAAAGGAAGCTGAAGATGTGCATAGGCTATAATCCAGAAATTCTGATTCTAGATAAACACTCAGACCCGTAGAGGAGATACGTACAATAATATTCACTGTAATATTAGTTAGAAGGGGTAGAAAACATTAAACCCATCTAAAGGAATAAAGAAGTTGAGGTATTGTCATACCATGAGTAAACTAGGATAAAGTGTTGTAGTTCAACTAAACCTATAAACAGCAACACAAGTAACTAAAAAAAAAAAAAAAAAAAAAAGCAAGATGCAAAAAAGTATAGGTTCAAATGCACTCCCTATCAAAATACCAACAGCATTTTTCATAGAGCTAGAACAAACAATCCTAAAATTTGTATGGGACCACGGAAGACCCTGATAGCCAACACAACCTTAAAAAAGAAAAGCAAACCTGGAGGCAGCACAATTCCAAACTTCAAGTTATACTACAAAGCCGTAGTGATCGGGACAGTATGGTACTGGACAAAAACAGACACAGGGATCAATGGAACAGACTAGAAAACCCAGAAATGAACCCACAACTAGTCTTTGACAAAGCAGTAAAGATTATTTAATGGGAAAAAGACAGTCTCTTCAACAAATGGTGTTGGGAAAACTGGACAGCAACATGCAAAAGAATGAAACTAGACCACTTTCTCACACCCTACACAAAAAGAAATTCAAAATGGATTAAAGATCTGAATGTGAGACCTGAAACCATAAAAAAATCCTAGAGAACACAGGCAGTAACCTCTCTGACATGAGCCGTAGCAACTTCTTTCTAGATATGTCTCCTGAGGCAAGGGGAAAAAAGCAAAAACAAACTATTGGGACTACATCAAAATAAAAGGCTTCTGCACAGTGAAGGATACAAGCAACAAAACTAAAAGGCAACCTACAGAGTGGGAGAAGATATTTGCAAATGACATATCTGATCATGGATTAGTATACAAAATATATAATGAACTAATAAATTTCAAAACCCAATAAACAAATAATCTGATTAAAAACTGGGCAGAAAATATGAATAGACATTTTTCCAAAGAAGATGTCCAGATGGCCAATAAACACATGGTCAACATCACTCATCACCAGGGAAATACAAATCAACTACAATGAGATATCACCTCATACCTGTCAGAATAGCTAAAATAAAAAATGCAAGAAGCAACAAATGTTGACGAGGATGTGGAGAAAAAGGAACCCTCTTACACTGTTGGTGGGAATGCAAACTGGTGCAGCCATGTGGAAAACAATATGGAGGTTCCTCACAAAGTTAAAAATAGAACTACCCTATGATCCAGCAATAGCACTATTAGATATTTACCCAAAGAATACAAAAATATTAATTCAAAGGGATACTTGCACCCCAACGTTTATAGCAGAATTACTACTAACAGCCCAAGTATGATGAATGGATAAAGAAGTGGACTATATAGTGAAATATTACTCAGCCATCAAAAAGAATGAAATCTTGGCATTTGCAACAACATGGATGGAGCTGGAAAGTATGATGCTAAGCAAATTATGGCAGGCAGAGAAAGATAAATACCACATGATTTTACTCATATGTGGAATTTAAAAAACAAACAAACAAAGGGGAAAAAGAAACAGAGAGGGAGGCAAACCAAGAAACAGACTCTTAATTCTAGGCAACGAACTCATGGTTACTGGAGGGGAAGTGGGTGGAGGGATGGATGAATTAGGTGATGGGGAATAAGGAGTACACTTGTAGTAATGAGCACTGGGTGCTGTATACAAGTGTTGAATTACTATATTTGTACACCTGAATTTAAATTACACTTTATGCTAACTTACTGTAATTTAAATAAAAAATTTAAAAAAATAAAAAAATATAGGTTCAGTACAATGATGTTTACATAAAATTTCAAAACAATATAAATAGTGTTTATGAATATGTATACATATGGGTATATAAAAACTATGCAACTAATACAAAATGGCGATTTCCTCTGGAAATGGATATAATGGGATTGCAGAGGATTGATTTTATCTGAATTGTTTTTTTTTTAGAAAAATCTTAAAGAAATACGGAATATGATCAGATTTGGTTTAACTGGTTGATGGGTATGGAATGAAAATAGGTATCCTCATACTTCCTTTTTCCTCTTTTAAATATGTCATCATGAAAGGAGAGAATATATGAAATATTGGTTTATCTTATCATTTGAATATAAACAGATAATATTTAAGGGATATTATGGCACCTGAATGAGGCATTTTAACTAATGAAATTTATATTATTAACTCATTAAAGAAATATTTATATTGGTTGAATATAATTTATACTCCCATAAATGCAATGTGAAATTTGGCTTTTTAATATGTATAAGCTCCATACAATGCATCACTGGTCTTAATTTCCTTTTCTCTATAATATTTGTTGAAATTGAATTATACTGTAAAGCTATTCACCTTCAATAATTATAAAATATTTTCTTAAATAGTTATAAAATACTTTCTTAAGTATAATGAATATACTATTTCATATAAAGAAAGTGGATTTTTTTTGCAGCAAATGTTCCTACAAGTACTTCTTGAAATTTATTCATATATCTAAGGCACTCTTATTTGATATTTTTCAAATTCATCAAAAACATTTATTTATCTTGAAGTTTAGATTTATGAAATACATAATAGGGATATTAAAAAATAAGTAAATACTTAAAAGATTAAGTGATAAATGTATTTTCAGACAATTTGCCCATGCTATAGTCATACTAAATTATTTACAATTGACTTATAAAAACATTTTAATAAATAAGAAAAATTTATGTTTTCTAGTGAAATCTGGATACATTTCATATAGTTGAGAAAATCTTATTTAAAGGACAATTTAGATCATAGGAAAAGCATAAAAATATTTAGTGGGCTAAAATTTTATTTTCCAATGTTTTTGTTTCTTGAGATCATCTTCACCTTTGGTTAATGTTTTAGAAATTTAAAAGAGATTTTTTAAAAAGTTTCATAGAGATACTCCTCACTTTAGCAATATATATTTTTTCCTAAAAGCTTCCCCCCTCCACAGTCACACACACAGAGCTGTCTCTTATTATGGAAATGTTAATAGCTGTTATCATCAATAGTGAAATATCTTTTACACATTATTCATTAGTAAAAATTCTAAACTCTAACTTTCTTTTGTTAAGTAATCAGAGTGACATTCATGGATGACTGGAAATATTTGAAGTGATATCTTCTATATTTGAAAATTAGCTTTTTGTGTTGATAATATAAGCTTAGTGATGCCAGACTGCTTTAATCGTGAAGGCTTTTCAGCAATGAGACTATTCAATCTGGGCTCATGATTTCCCTCTGTCTCAATCCATGAGCATAGTTTTGGAAAAAAATTTCAAATAGGAAAGAGAAGGTTAAGAACAATGAGTGCATGTATTTTAATGTTTAAAATAGTTTTAGCACACAAAGGAATAAATTTAATATTTTGTGGGCGTCTTCTGAAGGCTAATTTGTTTTATGGAGGGCTTCGTATTCAGTGATATTATTCTAATTAAACAGAAAAAAGTTTGAAAGATCTTACAATTGTAGTTAAGAATAGTTATTTTTGTGTTTTAATATTGTGGCTTGAAGGAAAACAGAAACAAAATGGTAGAATACATGAGACAATCAAAAGTGACCATCAGCAAAATTGATTAAATTTCCATTGTTCCAATGGCATTGGAGAGGGTCCCTAGGCTTGTCCTTGTTAAAAAGACTTACGTATTTCAGTTTGTTGGCTAAGACGACAGTGATGACATGATCAGACTTGGGTTTCAGTAAAATTATAGCTTCTTTTTTGGGGGAACTCAGTGAAGTTGCTACAGCGCTGTACAGAGGAACCAAAGGCTTGGTAAGGTTTTCCTCAACCTGTTAACTACACTAGTGCAGGTGATAATTTGAACCTAAGCAAATGCCTCATGTTTGTAGCCTTTGATTGACCAACCATGGCTGGATATGGCAACATCAGCCAGAAATCTGACTGGCTAAAGCATATATTAATTCTGAGATCCTATTAACTATTCTTTGTGTCTATTCCTTATTTCTACATGAGGATTGTTCCTATTTTGTAAAGCATAATAGAAAGGGGTTAAAGTAAAGCACTGGGTTAGTTCAAGGTAAGAGATTCTATTTGATCTAGGGTGGTGATAAACAGGACTTGATACATCATGCAGGGGAGAGGGCATGAGACAGGTCCTCAGAGAAGCGAAGAGTGGACAGAAAACGGAAATTCAGAGCACAAGTAGAGGGAGTCTTTAGTCTGATAAGGGCTGTCTCCTCATTAATGCACTTTTAATAAAACTGTTACAATTGAGATAGATAATGGAATCTTTCTTTTGCCACTTAATGGCTTTGCAATTTTTGGCTTGCTGAAGCTGTGTGACTTCGGCAAGTAATTCTCCTTCTGAATCACTTTTTCGTTAATATGGAGGGAATTATAGTGCTATTATAGATTTGTTATGATCAATAAAGCTAACATTTAAAGTGCTTCAAACAACTCCCAGTCTGCAGTAAGTACTTAACAAATGCTATTTATTACTATAATTATCATTGTATTAGCTTCTAGCCTATCTTTCATTTTTGTTGTCCGCATATATATGTATATATGCATACATTCATATCCATACTTAAATATATAATATTCATAGAAATTATGCATTCTCAATAATAATAATGTGAAATTTATGTACTTACCCCAAACATATAATGTATATTATATGTATCTTTGAAAAATCCACTGTACCCACTATGATTACTTTTCCAAACTTGTCTCAAAATACCCACAATGTTTACATTTCTATTATTCATCCCTATGTTTTTCTTTTTTTAAAAAATTACGTTAGTCACCATACAGTACAACATTAGTTTTTGATGTAGCGTTCCATGATTCATTATTTGTGTATAACACCCTGTACTCCTTGCAATATGTGCCTCTTTAATACCCATCACAAGGCTAACCCATCTCCCCACAACCCTCCCCTCTGAAATCCTGATTGTTTCCTGGAGTCCATAGTCTCTCATGGTTCCTCTCCCCCTCTGATTTCCCCCCCTTCATTTTCCCTTCCTTCCCCTAACACTCTCCATCCTGTGTTTCTTTTATTCATTTATTTATTTTTTCAGTGAAAGAGAATGGGAAGCAGGGAGGGGCAGAGAGAGAGGAAGAGAGAGAGAGAATATTTTTATTTTTTTAAAGATTTTATTTATTTATTTATTTATTTATTTATTTATTTTTAATTTTTTTTTTTATATTATGTTAGTCACCATACAGTACATCCCTGGTTTCTGATATAAAGTTCCATGATTCATTAGTTGCGTATAACACCCAGTGCACCATGCAATACGTGCCCTCCTTACTACCCATCACCAGTCTATCCCATTCCCATAACCCCCTCCCCTCTGAAGCCCTCAGTTTGTTTCTTAGAGTCCATATTTATTTTTTATTTTATTTATTTATTTATTTATTTATTTATTTATTTTTAATTTTTTTTTTTTTATATTATATTATTCACCATACAGTACATCCCTGGTTTCTGATATAAAGTTCCATGATTCATTAGTTGCGTATAACACCCAGTGCACCATGCAATACGTGCCCTCCTTACTACCCATCACCAGTCTATCCCATTCCCATAACCCCCTCCCCTCTGAAGCCCTCAGTTTGTTTCTTAGAGTCCATAATCTCTCATGCTTCATTCCCCCTTCTGATTACGCCCCCTTTCTTACCTCTCCAACATTTGTTGTTTCTTGCCTTGTTAATTTTGCCATTCTAACTGGCATAAGGTGGTATCTCAATGTGGTTTTGATTTGAATTTCCCTGACGGCTAATGATGTTGAACATTTTTTCATGTGTTGGGCAGCCATTTGTATGTCTTTATTGGAAAAGTGTCTATTCATATCTTCTGCCCATGTTTTGATTTGATGATTTGTTTCTCGTGTATTGAGTTTGAGAAGCTCTTTATAGATCATGGATACCAGCCTTTTATCTGAAGTGTCATTTGCAAATATCTTCTCCCATTCTGTGGGTTGCCTCTTTGTTCTGATGACTGTTTCCTTTGCTGTGCAGAAGTTTTGATCTTGATGAAGTCCCAAAAGTTCATTTTTCTTTTGTTTCTCTTGCCTTTGGAAATGTGTCATGAAAGAAGTTGCTGTGGCCGATGTCAAAGAGGTTACAGCATATGTTCTCCTCTAGGATTTTGATGGATTCCTGTCTCACATCAAGGTCTTTCATCCATTTGGAATTTATCTTTTTGTATGGTTTGAAAGAGTGGTCAAGTTTCATTCTTTTGCATATAGCTGTCCAATTTTCCCAGCACCATTTATTGAAGAAACTGTCTTTTTTTCCACTGGACGTTTTTTCCTGCTTTGTCAAAGATTAGTTGCCCAAGAGCTGAGGGTCCCTTTCTGGGTTCTCTATTCTGTTCCATTGGTCTATGTGTCTGTTTTTGTGCCAGTGCCATGCTGTCTTTGTGATCACAGCTTTGTAGTACAGCTCGAAATCTGGCATTGTGATGCCCCCAGCTTTGTTTTTCCTTTTCAACAGTTCCTTGGAGATTCAGGGCCTTTTCTGGTTCCATACAAATTCAAGGACTATTTGTTCCAATTCTTTGAAAAATGTCATTGGTATTTTGATCGGGATAGCATTGAAAGTGTAGATTGCTCTGGGTAGCATGGACATTTTAACTATGTTCATTCTTCCAATCCATGAGCATGGAATATTTTTCCATCTTTTTGTGTCCTCTTCAATGTCTTTCAAGAGTGATTTATAGTTTCTAGAATATAGGTCCTTTATGTCTCTGGTTAATTCCAAGTAAACGTATGGTTTTTGGTGCTATTGTAAATGGGATGGATTCCCTAATTTCTCTTTCTTCAATCTCATTATCGTGTATAGAAATGCAACTGATTTCTGAGCATTGATCTTGTATCCCGCCACATTACTGAATTGCTCTAAATGTCTAATAGTTTGGGCGTGGATTCTTTGGGTTTTCCACATACAGTATCATGTCATCTGAGAAGAGATACATTTTGACTTCTTCTTTGCTGATTTGGATACCGTTTATCCCTTTTTGTTGTCTGATTGCTATTGCAAGGACTTCTAGTACTATGTTGAATAATAGTGGCGAGAATGGGCATCCTTGTCGTGTTCCTGATCTTAAGGGAAAGGCTTCCAGCTTTTTCCCCTTGAGAATGATATTTGCTGGAGGCTTTTCATAGATGGTTTTTATGAGATTGAGGAATGTACCCTCTATCCCTACACTCTGAAGGGTTTTAATCAGAAAAGGATGCTGTATTTTGTCAAATGCTTTTTCTGCATCAATTGAGAGGATCATATGCGTGTTCTTTATTTGCTAATAGTTACCTTATATTTTTTGCTTCTAAATCCACAAATGAGATCGGATTATAATTTTTATGTGTTTTAATGTCCTTGTCTGGTTTGAGTATCAAAAATGTACCTATCTCATAGCAATTTTGGAATAGGTTCCTTCTTTTATGCTGGGGAATAGGTCGGTAAAATCAGAATTTCTGTTCACTTTTTAATGAATAGGAAACTTGTCCTTGAAGATATTTTGGCCTGTTACTTTTCTTTGTGAAAAGATTTTGACAAAGTTCAATTTCCTTAATGATCTAACAAATTGTTTTGCTTTTCTTTTCATCCACCGTCAGCTTGAGTGAGTTATATTTTTCCCCATTTTAGCTTTTCAATTGGATAAAAATCAAAGACTCTTTTTAAGATTTGAATAATTGTAACTCACAGTGAAAAGCCTTTTATATTACTTAAAATAAATATCTTTATTTCTTATTTACTTTTTTCTATTATTAATCTTGGAAAAAATTTTTTTTATATATTTTCTTAGTCTTTATGAAAAGAAGTCTGTGCTTTTATTTTAACCTTTTGTTTTCACTAAGTTTGATTCGCATTATTATTTCTTTCTTTTAATTATCTCAGTTTATTCCTACTCTTTTGTTCCTATCTTTTTTGTTAAAGGGGATAGTTAATTATGATTTCTCTTCTTTTCTTATATGTTTCCTTCATTTTCCTCAAAAGTTGTTTCAAATTTTTCACAAGTTTTGAGTTAAGTCCATTATACAGCAGCCATTTACATTTACTCCCTTATTTTAACCTGGGCGTAATTTTATAAAGACAAAAGGAGCACGTGTTAAAGGTTGATAGTCTGAACAGTATTTAGGGATATAGATCACTAGGACCACACCTTCAGTACTCCATCAGGCCCCCTTTGGCCCTGTCATCAAGCCACAGTGCCTGAAGGAGATGACTATTTGGAACTTAATATCCAGGGAATTGCATATGTTCTCTTGTGCCTGGCTTCTTTTTCATACACTATTTTGTCAAGTTGTCTAAGATCCTAACTGTCACTAGGTATTGTCCTTTAAAAAGCATGAAATCTTGCCATTTGCAAGCAATATGGATAGAGCTACAGTATTATACTAATAGAAATAAGTCAGTCATAGAAAGATAAATACCATTTGATCTCGCTCATATGTGGAATTTAAGAAACAAAACAAATGAGCAATGGGAAAAAGAGAGAGAGAGGCAAACTGAGGAACAGACTCTTAACTATCAGAGAACAAACTGATGGTTGGGCGGGAAGTCGAGTGGGGGATGGGTAAAACAGGTGATGGGGATTAAGGAGGGCACTTGTTGCGGATGACCATTGGCTGATGTATGAGGGTGTTGAATCAGTATATTGTACACCTCAAACATATTACACTGTATGTTTAATAACTCCAAATTTGAATAAAAACTTCAAAAAAAAATATCACACATTCTGGTAAAGGCTTCTACAAGTTTTAATTGGTAGCACATTCTTTGTTATTCTCTTCTTTAATTTTTGAATTACTAATTTTATTGTGATCTAAAACATTAGAAAGAGTGCTTTTATATTTCATTATGAATGTGATCTCTACGGTAGTGTTTGTTACAGGATCATTTCTTTAGGACACCAATAGTATTAATTTATATATCTTCCTGGATTTTTTGAATTTTTTTAATCTTACGGTAGTGATACATACGATGCTAATGCTTTTTGCTTTAATTTCTACTTTGTTGTTGATAGTTATGTATCGGTATTAATTTAATAATAATATAATCTAGGATAATATTAATTAAATTTATCTAAAATTTTTTGATCTATGTTTCAAGTATATCTCTTGAACTCAGCATCTTTTACTTCTTTTTAAAGATTTATATATTTATTTTAGAGAGAGAATTGTTTGCATGCATGTGTGAGGCGGGGCTGAGCCGAGGGGCAGAAGGAGGGAGAGAATCTCAAGCAGAGCTCCTGCACTGATCCACAGAAGCAGATGAGGGGCTTTTATCTCATGACCCTGAGATCATCAACCTTGACCTAAATCCAAGATTTGGGACCTAACTGACTCAGCACCAGAGACCCCTTGACTTCTTTCTATTTTATCATATGCTGTGCTGTTTTCCTTCTTTTACATTCTGTTTAATTTTGAGGATTCATTATTCTTTCTTAAACCATTTCACCCTATTTTATATGACGTTGTCCTGGTTAACTTTTTACTCAGCTACTTGAAATAGGAAAAAAAAATCTCAGTTTTGGGTTGTCAAGATAATGTCTTTTATTCTGTGTTTGTTCTGTCCTTGTTTCTGTTCTTTCTCTTGAAAAGATAATTTCACTGCTTACAATACATTTGCTCAGGTTGAAATGTGTTTTCTTTCAAGCACGCGTTAAAGATATAACAATTTCCTTTACTTTTCCCTTCTTGCCTTGAAAATTCAGCTCTTAGGTTAAATGAAGTTCCTTTGTAGGCAACCTCCTTCTGAGCCAATTGCTTTTAGGCTTTCTCTTCCTCTTTGGTTTACAGCACTTCCATCATGCTTTGCCTAGATGAATAATTTCTTCCTCTTTCTCTCATTCTTATTTGTTTTTATTCATTAACCCATTGTTAAATGTATTCCTAGATCCTATTCCTTCTAATATCTTATTATTTTAAACTCATGTTATTTATATGTTAGGCCATCTCATTTTTACCATTCATCTTTTTCAAGTATCTTTCATATTGTTATTCATGCTCTGGGACATTTAACTTCTCAGATTCTTCCATAAGAACTCATCTCTTGTCAGATGACCAAGCCAAGGTTAGCAATCTGCAGAGGGGAAGCGTGTCATCTGGTGATTCCTGGACATCATTCAAAGGGACATGGACATTAACTAGTTCTGTGGAAACTCAGATCCTTAACTTCCATGTGTAGTTTTTTCTGAATTCATTTGCTTTAGAACATACGCGTTTGAGCAAGGTTTACAGGGTTCTCCTTTTTCATTCTTAGTTCACATTTATCCTTTACCCTGCTCTCAGAATATAAAGGCATTTTAAATCCTATTATGATAACTTTCCTAGAGATGCAAATGTGAAACAAAGTGATAAGAACTATTACTGTCACAGAAGTCTTTTTTTGGTTCAGGCCCAATTTTAACTATTCCCTTGACAATCTCACTATTAGTTGCATTTCCAAAAGAACCATGTTTTACTGTTTTCCACATACTTGATATCTAACGCAACTAACGTGCTTGTGTTGCTAATTTTAGCTAACTATTCTGACAGGTGTAAAGGGTGGTTTCTCATCATGGGTGAATGCACAACTGGTGTAGCCAGCGTGTGGAAGAAAGCAAGCATGGAGTCCCTCAAAAGTTAAAAATAGAACTACCCTATGACCCCAGCAATGCACTACTAGCTTTTTACCCACCGGACCAAAACTACAGATTCAAAGGGCACATGCACCTGATGTTTATAGCAATATTATCAACAATAGCCAAACTACAGAAAGAGCCCAAATGTCTATCAAATGGATAAAGAGAGTATGTGGTGTACACACACACACACACACACACACACACACACACACACACACAGGCAGTATTGACCAAAAGAATAGAACATCTTGCCATTTGCAACAACTAAAGAGTAGAAAGAGCTAGATATTATGCTAATCAAAATAAGTCCAGAGAAGAGACAAATGCCATATGAATTGATTTCACTCATTGTGGAATTTAAGAGAAACAAAAGATGAACATAGGGAGAAGGGGAAAAAAAAGAAACGGTAACCATAAGAGACTCTTAACTGTAGAAGAACAAATGAGGGGTTGATGGAGGGGAGGTGGGTGGGGGATGGGCTAGCGGGTGTGGATTTTAAGGAAGTACTTGTTTATGATGAGCACTAGGTGTTTCATGAATAGAGGATGAATCACTAGAATTTTTCTCCTGAAACAAACAACAAACAAACAAAAAAACAACAAAAAACAAAACAACAGAGTACATTTATTGTGATGAGAACTAAGTAATGTATAGAATTTTGAATCATTATATTTCACACTGAAACTAATATAACACTGTATATTTAATTACACTCCACATTAAAAAAGAACTAATACAGCTTAAAAATAAAATTACTTATAAAAATATATAATTTATGCATACATTTTGTTGTGAAGAAGACAAATAAGTGTAATTAATAAAATACTTCAAAGTTAAAAATATGTTAGAGTAAATACAACTTACAAAAAGATGTGGATACCAAAATTTACAATAACCTTATACAACAGAAAAAAATATTGTCCTGAAACAAAGAGAAGTCTCAAATTTAGAGGAAAAGGATAAAATCTAACAGAAAATAAAAAGAACATATATAGACAGACCCTTTATAGGAAAATTAATGAAAATGAAACTATACCTGATAAAAGAATGTCAAGCCACATGTATAATAAAAGAAGTGAATAAAAACTCCATTAGATATAGTTCTTACCTGGCATATTGTCTAACAGTCAAAAAACTGCATAAAATTCATGCTGGTGAAGGCCGAGAGGCGATAGTACCACTTGCGCTTCAATTCGTATGACCATGGTATAATGCCTGCATAAAATGTAATAATTCTATTAAACTAGGTACAACTATGGAAGAAAATTTGAAATAGTTAGCAAAACGTCACATGCATTTACTTCTTGACTCACTAACACTATTCCTATTATTCTATTCTGAGTGTTAACCTGCAACAAAACTGCTGCCCTAAGTGTAATAGCCCAACGTAGAGAATAAAACCTTTGCTTGTCATTAGGGGACTGGTTAAATAAACTATGATACACTATAGTAAGCAGAGAGTACTATTAGTTTTAATGCAAAAAATACTACAAGCAGAATGGTATTAGAAGAAAAGTAACATAGCACCAGAGTACTAAGTACAAAATGCAAAATGTTTGAAAAGTGCATAAGTATCCTCCAATTCTCACAAATGGGAAGAGAGGGAACTAGATGGAGCACACAAAATATAAGATAGATATTTCTGAATATGTTCTCTTATATTTGTTTAAAGACCTGTATCCTTTTACAAAATTATGATACACTATTATGACTTTTTTTTCAAAAACAATGTCTACAAATTAAAAGCAAAGTAAAACAAGGGTTACAGCTATATGGTAAATTGACGGCATAATCATACAGAAAGGAACAATTTCCAGATGACTTGAATAAACTGGTAAAATGACATGACATCCACAAGGAGATGTACACTGAGAGGAAAAAATGTTAAAAAAGAGATTACCCAAGCTCTAATACGGAAATTCTAACCCAGTTAGCTATTACAATGTTGGTGATAGTGTCAGCATTTGGGGAAGCCTACTAAGCAAATTTTACCAACAATACTACACCTATTTAAAGAAAGTTAGGTTTAGTAGAGTATTGCAGAAGAAAGAACACTAGAGGAACTGTGGAATATCTCAGCAAGAGGTTGGACGGATGTGTCTTTACTGTACGATTTGGGATTTTCTTAAAGAGATTTTGGAGGATGTCAAAACAGTTGAATGTTGTCTGACTGGGTAGGACAATTCAAGTGATTGGTTTCCTTAATACACTTTATTAAAAGACCAGAAGAATATCACCTGGCCAGAGTTATCGTTGTTAATGCGCTAGCAGTAACACATGAGCAGGAGGAGGGATGGACTAGGTAATGTGATTCATGTATATGGACTTTGTTCAGATGGGATTACTGAGCAATATTTTCATTTTGTTCTTGCATGATCAAGTGGGAACCTATACAGGGTATTGTCAATGCTCCCTGGAAATTATTCGCTTTTCAGGGTGAAGAAAAATATCATGCCCTAGCTGCCCTCTATTGGTTCCTAGATTAATTTTCCCTTCTCATTCTTCCTAACTTTTAGCAAGTAAGGGAGCAGAGGAGTTTTCTGTAGGGTTCGGATCTACAGTGTTCTTCATATTTTGTGGTTCAGGGATTGTAAAAAGAGAATGTTGTCTTGCAGTTGGACTAGACTTACACCTTGCTTCTTTTGTTGCATGATTGTTCAATAGTCTGATGTGGTAATGTCTGCTCTAAAGTGTTGGGAGACAATTTTCCATGGGTGTCTTTCATTTCTGCATGTCTACGAAGAGAGCATGGATACTTTTTGTATTTTTTTGTACATTATTTTTTCAAGAACATTTGTATAAATAGACAACCTATGAAGTACTAAAAATACGCAAACCATACATCTGATAGTTAATATCTAAAATATACAAAGAACTTAAATCAATAGCAAGAAACCAAATTTGACCTGATTAAAAAGTGGGAAAAATACATCAACAGACACTTTTCAAAGAGGATATAAAAACAGACAACAGGTACATGAAAGAGATTTTCACCATCACTCATCATCAGAGAAGAAAGTGCAAACCCAGAGAGATGTCACCTCACACTTGTTAGGACTGCTATTATCTAAAGACAAAGACAAGAGTGTTGGTTGGGATAATATGGAGGAAAAGGCCCAGGCACTGTTTGGTGGAAATGTAAGTTGGTGCAGCCACTGTGGGGAAAACAGTATGGAGATTCCTCAGAAAAAATTAGAAATAGAAGCATCATATGACTGGCAGGATCTACTTCTGGGTATATAAACAAAGGAAATGAAATCAGGATCTCAGAAATTACCTGTATTTCCATGTTCATTGCAGCATAATAGCCAAAATATCAAAACAATTAATCTAAGTGTCTGTCAATGAACAAATGATACAAAGCAGCTGTGATACATATAAACAACTGAATATTGTTCAGCTTTAAAAAGAGAAAAGGAAAGCCTTTGTGATGACAACATAGGAGGCATGAAGGGCATTATGCCAAGTGAAAAAAGCCAGACAGAAAAGACGGGTACTATATCACCTCTTAAATGTGGAACCTTAAAAATAGAAGTCAAGCTCATAAAAGCAGAGAGTAGAAACGGTATTACCAGGGGCTGAGGTTGTCAGGGAAATAGAGAATATTGGTTAAAGGAACAAAGGCTGCAGTTATGGAGGGACGGATAAATTTAGAGTCTAATGTACAGAAGTGACTGTACTTAGCACTGTATTGAATACTAGAAATATGCACTAAAAGCATAGATTTCAGGTGCACTCATCACACACAACAACCAGTAATTATGTGAGGAAGATGTATGCTAATTAAGCGAGGACTGCATTAACCATTTCACTATGTATATGTACATCAGTCATTATGTTGTGTACCTTAACTATATAAAATTTTTATTTAGAATTTTTATAAATACAGTCAAACAAAAGAATATCTGTATAGCAGCAAATTGCCTTGAAAGATCCGAGAGATAGTGTCTACCTCCATAGCAGCATATATTCATTATTAAGCAAAGATGTTTCCTTATCAGGCAGGAGTTTGTGAAGATTTGCTTGCATTCTCACTAAAAAATGCCTGGTGTTCCTCAACAAAAAGATTCTCATCCTTGATGAAAACCAGTGGTGCGTGTGCCATTCCACGTGGAGCCCAACCTCTATAACTTGGGTGCAAAGAGAGTGATATGGATGTGAAACTTTTTGTTGTGTGCTATGCCTGAATAATAAAGTCCTTCCTCTCGAGCTTTGGGATTCTCATCTTCTGCCAGTATCCACAAAACTGTGGCCCAAGCTATCTTAGTTAGCTTAAAAGGTAGGATCAAATGTGAGATTCTTCACAGTGCTTGACAAATAGCATTTAAGACTTAAAAAATGTATATACCATTACAGGCAATTACCTCCAACAAAATTATTATGAGTATTCATAATAGCCTGTAAACCAAGGGTCTGAAACCTAAATTCTGAAAATGAACACATACCACGGTTCTGCAACAGTTCTAGAGAGATGACTTTCTTTTCATCTAGTCATGGATATTTCATCTGATTTACAAATGATCGGTTTGTCTGCTCCCTCATCTATCTATCTATCTATCTATCTATCTATCTATCTATCTATCTATCTATCTATATCTATCATCTATACATCCACTTCTCTAAATTGTTTACAAAAGCCAGGTAGATTTTCTGAGTGAACGGACTTAAATAGTTTTTGATCAAAATCCTGGAGTGAACACAGTGGAATGACAGAACAGAAAGAGCAGTTTGGGTCCCCACCTTAGGTAGTCTGGTTCTGCTTTAATGATTTTAGCGAAATATTTTATTTGACTTGTAATCAAAATTTTTACAATAGTGAAGTGTTGGATTAATAATGTGAGGAAACACAAATTTTAGAGGAAGCCTATGGAAGAAAATCCATCTTTGAAAAAGAACTGTCAGAACTAAATTTTTGTCAGAGAACATCAAATGGAGATGACAAGTTTAATTGTTCAAAATGTTATATAGAAAAATGCACCTGAATCTTGCCTTTCCTTAGATGGTTGAAGAACACATTAGGTTATTCAAGGTAAAGAAACTAAGGAGCAGGTGCAAGCATTAAAACAGACAAACAAAAAAACCACAAGCAACAACGTTTATTGTGATTGCTGAGGTCACCACATAATACCAGGTAAGATTAGTAGTAAACCAGAGGAAAAAGAAAAAAAAAAAAAAAAAGGAGCAGATATACAGAAAAATAATCTAGATACAACATCTTGGAGGCAAAATTTGTATACATCAGGTCCAATATCTGGCCGATAAAAGCATTCAGGGTTATTTTTTCCTCCCAAAGTTTAGCAGGCTTCTGGAGGATTCCTAAGAATCCTCATCTTAACTTTCATGAAGAAATGAAAGGCCATGATCTATAGAAGGCAAATACCTTTTAATTTAGGGAGCATGAATCAAGGATTATCCTGGAGCTATAGTATTGTGATTGTTAACAGTTCTCGGAGTTCTTTTCCATTGAGACTCTTAAGAGTAACTCTGGGATGTTTTCTATCATGGGACTAAGTCTTTCAGTTTCAGGCTATTTAGGGTCTGCTTAGGTAAACATTTAAAGGTGTCTTGAAAATGCTTTTGTGCCAAATGATCATACACCTGTGGCACTTTATCTGAAGGATTTTCAGAGTTAGCCATACTATTTTACATTAGGGCAGTCTAAGATCAGTAGTGAAATCCCCAAATTCATGATTCAGCCTGTTATTAACTCACAAAAGAAGCAACAGGTTTGAGCCACAGAATTCCAAAGCCCCTGGGAAATTTTGCCACATTTATTTTTAGTTGCAATTCTACTCCTTTCTTGTGTATTTTCACAAAAAAGAGACTATGAAAAAAATAATTTTGGGTTAAAGGCAAGGCTTTAAAGGATTCCTCAATAATTGCCCCAGTGAAATGTGGCTCTCCTTAATCCTCCCTCAATCCATTCTTAGAATAAGCAAACCAAGACAGGAGGACATGGAACATACTGACTTTCTGGCTGAATAAATATGATTTCTTTTTCTAGAGGTGTTGAGAGGAGTTCAGGTGAAGATAATAAAGCCAGTTGAGAGCTGATTTAAATTTAGGAGAGGGGATTGCCTTATTTCTAAGGACCTAAGAGTCTAATTATTTTCTTTCATCAGACATCAAGATGGAAAAATGATGTTTTTCCTCAACAAACCCGCAATTGTAATTGATGACTTCCTTTGCTATGTGATATGACAAGAAACCCAATGTTTACCTTGTTTGTTTGGGTCTAGAGTCAGTTTCTCATAAGACTTTTGGTTTCTTATGACACCTGGGTAACTCAGTTAGTTGGGTGTCCAGCTTTTTGGTTTTTCGGCTCAGGTCATGGTCTCGGGGTCACCAGGGGGTCTAGCTTCGCACTGGGCTCAGCTCAGTAGGAATGCTTCTCTCCTTCTCCTCTGCTCCTCACCCTGCTCGTGCTCCCGGCTTCTCTCTTTCTCAAATAAATAGATCTCTCTCGAATGAATGGATACATCTACAAAAAAAAAAAAAAAAAGACTTCTGGTTTCTTTTTTTTTTCTTTTACTTTTTTTTTTTTTTTTTTTTTATTAAGGCAGAGAGACCTTATGAAGAGGAACACAAGCTTGGGGGTGGGAAGGGAAGAAGCAGGCTCACAGCGGAAGAGCCTGACGGTGGGGCATCGATCCACAATGCCCGCCCTGAGCGAGCCGAAACCTTGTTTGGCTGTGCCGCAGGAAGCCCCAGACCCTACTGGTTTCTTAAATTTGGAAACTGGTATATAGAGACCACAATCTGGTCTACTCGTAGTTTATTAAATATGAAACGATCCCTTGTTTCTACTCTATTCAGTGGATGAGTCATTGAAATACACATACTTTAAGAAATTAAAAGTACACTTTTAGGAGTTTATGCTGATACTTTCAACTCAATTCTTATCCATCTTACACTTACTTCTTCAACTTTTTTTTCTCCACTAAGAAACTTAGTTAAATTTAAATCGGCATATTAATCATTTGTATTATCTGGCAAACACATTCCATAGTCTGACAGCAATAACTTGAGTACTAAAAAGACAAAGCAAACAAACAAAAAACAATGACAACATCCTGACGCTGGCCAAGGCAGGATAGTGGTGGCAAGGTACACAAGGCCGCTGATGTATAGCAATCAAAAACTGTTTCTAAAAATATCAACAATAATCCGACGATTTTGACCATGGTAGAACCGCAAAATACAAGATGACTCTAATCACGTCTGAACACACAGAACCACGGACATCATATAATAAACTTTATATTCCACTTCCAGCTGCCATCGTACTCATTTCTGACCTTCTTCCAAATATTGTACTTTACTTCTTGATAAAAATCACTGATACATGCCATCTCTAATTGCTGCAATTCCCAACAGATCCCAATTCTTTTGATTCTGCATAAAACCTAACTAATAATTACTGTAATCACCTCTAACTCTCTTACATTGAGACACTCCATCTTTTCATTAGTAAATTCTTGTTTTCTATGGCAGGTGTGAAGTATTTGATTCAACATGTTCTTAGTATTCTCTGACTGATGGACTTTGGCAAAATGAGAGTTTCACTAAGATTTGTCTGAAATGCTTGCTGTTTATGTTCGATAATAAATAGTGCATACATCTGAGACCTCTACTAGTTCAAGGGAAAACCACCCTTCCCAACTTCAAAGGGAATTTGCCTGGGTTCCTGATGATTTCATTGAAACTCTCTCAAGAACTGGTGCTTATTTTGTTTGCCCTAGCAAAATATAAAACTAATATTCTTTAAAAATGTAATCTCTATTTAAAGAGTATTTTGACTTAAAGTGGACCTAAATATCTGGGTCACCTTTGGATCTGTGTGTCATTGTTAAAAATTTCCCAAATCCAGAGCAAAAGACAAAGTTGACCAATGATAGTCTCAGACTTGTCCTTGGTACTTCACTTCTCTCTTACCTCTACCAAGCTGTCATTCTTTAAGTGGACCTAGCAGATATGAAAATTTTGCTGAAAATGGCTGGTGCTTAGAGGCCATGAAAGTGATTTAGAAGTTAATGAAACTTTAAGGGAAACAAACAAGCAATAAACCCTCATCCTTTTGACATGGATACTTGCTAGTACTGTAAATAGAAGGGTTAGTGAAAATGTAGTTGTCACTTTCTTGCTAAAAAGTGAAGCAAAAAACGTTAAATTTGTAATACTTTATGTATGCTTATTCCTCTCTAAATTTCTTCCTTCCTAAAAGCTTTAACTAAAAAGAAAAAGAGGTTAACTATGATATATATATATATTTTTAATTATTTGTGGCCTTGATTACTAGATGTCAAAATAAGACAAGCCAGGCCGCAGATTTTGGCCTGATTCAGAGTCCTTAAAAATGTGGTCATTAATTTGAGAAATTTATAAATTATATTAAAATAATATTTCATATATCTTGTGTAATTAGTTATTCTTATTTAGTAGGAAAGCTATAAAACTTTTACAAATGCCTTTGAATATTATTATAATTATGCTTATTTGGCCTTTAAAATTAAGTGATATGAAATGTTTTGCTCATGAAAAAAATGTTTGTGTTTTCCTGTCTAGTTTTCTCTTGTGTTTGGATAAAACAAGTAAAAATTGCTTTGGGGATGAATTAATATTAATATTTGAAACTACACAAGTGTTAAAACCTACAGGATACATTTGTTACAGGAAGTTATGTAAATATGTATACAACAAAATTATCTCCTCATTGAGGAATAGTCATAATTTATTAAAAACAGTAAATACATTATTAATAAATAATATGTGCCTTATTTTTAAATAGTTGTTAAATATGTCGATAGATACAGTTGTTAGATAGTTATTTAAAATGCTGGAAGCTTTAAATTGATCATCTGTATATTTATATAAATTTACATTCCTATATTATGTAGGTGTGTGTGTCAATTTATAGGTCTATGTGATTAACATTAGAAAAGGTGGCTTTAAATGCTTTTCTGCAAATTTGAAACGAATAATATCCCAAGAAAAAAAAGAAAAATAGAAAATGAGAATTTTAGTTTCTACTTTTCTAAAATAAGTAATTACTTTTTGCCTACATAGTAGAGTTCACTTTTATCATCTAAATATTTGTTAACTTTCTATTCTTTTATGTTCGTGAATCCATATTTTTAAAGGTAAACTTTGCAAATAATTGTCTCATATAACTGTGCATTATGAAAATATATAGAACTTCATTTTATTTCTTTTAGATACTTATGACTTAAGTGCATATCTTGTCCCATTTAAAAACTCCTCATCATTTGTGTCTAATTGTCTTTTCCAAATTCAAACTCCAGATTCAAGAATAATAAACTCTTTTGACATCTTTATAACTAAGCCCATCTTTTAGTTTCCTAGGATGACTAGGAAGAATTATGTAAGGTTTGCTGATCCACCTGGTAAAAAGAAGCATGTTAAAAATAATTAATACCTGTCTGATGAGAGCTCTAAATTATCTAAAGGCAAAACTACTATGAAAGCCTTTAAAACAACTGATGATAAATCAAAAATGTAGTCTGCCTCACGTTAACTAAGTACAATACGAATTGCTTGTAATACATTTCAGTAATTGTGAACTTGGGTTAAAAAGCACAAGGACTATAAAATCACTTTCTTAAAAACATTTTATTTTTCGATTTCTTTCTAAGGTTAAATATTTTGCACTTTGTAATCGGGAGCAATCATAATACACCATTGGGAAAAGTTACAGGCCCAGGAGATTGAGGGTTAATGCTCTCTCATTGTTTATTTGCCTTCACAGTAGTAACATCCTGAATTCAGCTAAGCTTCTGTTATCTGAATTAGAAAAAAATGATTGTTTAACCTCATTTAGTGAAGTGTGATCTTTGCTATTTGGAGACTCCTGGACAACATGACTGGCTAGTTGAAACCCAAAAGTGAAGAAAGCGGTCTGTGTGCCAAAATGTAAAACTATTGTCAGGTGACATCAGGTTGGAGGATTTACGCAAAATACAGACTTTTGAGTAAAGTTTTCTTTTTTTTTTTTTAAAGATTTATTTATTTATTCGAGGGTGGAAGCGGGGAGCAGGGGAGATGGACAAGCAGATTCTGCACTGAGCACAGAGCCCAACGGGGGTCTCGTGATCCTGAGATCATGACCTGGTGGCTCAAGAGTCCATCACTTAGCGGCTGAGCTACTCAGGCACCTCAGAAGTTCTGTTTTACAGTCAGGTTGCGTGGGTCTGAGAGGGTGTCCGGCACTTGTATTAGATGCTTCTGAATCACAGCACCATTAATTGTTGAAGAGAATAAGGCCCAACTCACCCAGGAATTAGCCTATAGACGAGTAGTAGTGTGAGCAGAAGTGAGAATAAGGTATTTCTTTTAATCTGGTATTTATAAGAACAGTCTCCAAATAGTCACATGCATTTTATAAGGGTCTTATTAATCCCCAATTTTGTTTGGTTTTTGTTTTGAGGATCAACTATATTCCTTAACTCAAATAATCTCTATCTTCCTCTGGATTTCTTGTATGACCAGTTTTTCAAGTTCTCAGTCTATCTTCTACATTGCTTCCCTCATATTTTCCTTCTTTTGGTTATCCATATTATTACATTCTAGGAATTTTTTCTGGTTCAGTATTTTAGCACATTAATTACAATCAACGGGTCCCCATAAATACTAACTAACCTAATAGTTACATTATATATTCTAACTACTTTTTCTTTTTAATTTTAATAAATATATTTTTCATTCTAAGATTTTTCAGCTCATTACTTTTCAAAGTGCCTTTTTAAAATTTAAATTTGAAGGCAACTTTGTTTCCATTCAAAAGCCTCTCTTACCACTGTTTCTCATGAACTCCCCAACTTCATTTCTCTCTCTCTCCTTCTTGGTCGTGGCTCTCTTAGCCTACCTGGTCTCTTTATCCTTAATGCACCAAGCTTTTTGGCTTCTAAACTCGGAGACTCTGTTTCAATCCCAACTTCTTTACATGAAGGCTCAAAATGTCATGTGAAGAGAATGACTTATCTCATTTGGACTTCTTTTGTTTTTAAAGATTTTATTGATTTATTTGAGACAGAGAGAGAGAGAGAGAGAGAGAAGAAGAGAGCACACACACACAGCGGTGGGGGAGAGGGCAGAGGAAGAAGGAAGAGCAGACTCCCCCACTGAGCAGGGAGCCCAGTGCAGGACTTGATCAGGATAAAGAGATCATGAGGCCACCCAGGCCGAGAGAGCAGGCCAGCAACCAACTGAGCCAACCCAGGCGTCCCTGTTATTTGGATTTCAACTCAAATGTCACCTCAAGAGGCTTCTTTTCCTTCTCTGTTTTTCTATATTATTAACCTATTTGGTTATCTTTCTAGAACTTTTCAGATACAAAATTATGCTCTTTATTATTTGCATATTTTATTAGTATTATTGCTTCTCCTCAAGGGACATCAGTTCCAGGGAGAACTTATTTGGAAGCTTATTGGTGGGCTCCTAGCCCGAGCCCAACATGCCTACATCTTTGTCCAGGACATACAGTGTATTCAGTAAGTATCTTTTAACTGCATGCATGGATTGTGACAGGAGTTAGAGAGAGTGTAATAGACATTGAAATCAAATTCTTGTGTCATAAATTTGAAAACTATGATGGGAGGTCGGAAATATATTTTACTAAAATTAAAAGCCTAAGTATTATAAAGAAGAGTGAATATAAGATTATACATAAAAATTGCTAAGAAAAAAAGGACTCAATTAACAAAATAAAAAGAAGACAACCTATGGATGAGGAAAAGTATTTGCAAACCACATAGCTGGGAAAGGGTTAATATCCAAACTATATAAGGAACTCATACAACTAAATAGCAAAATAATAATAATAATAATAATAATAATAATAAAATAAAAAGTAAATTTTAATCCGCCGGGCAAAAGAACATGAAGAACATTTTCCAAAAGATATATGATGCACAACAGGTACTCAACATCATTAATCATCAAAAGAAATACAAGTCAAAACCACAATGAGATACCACCTCTCACCCATTAGAATGGTTATTATCAAAAAAGACAAGAGATAATAAGAAATGCTGGTGAGGATGTGAAGAGAACCCTGTACTGTTGGTGGGGAATGCAAACTAGTGCAGCTGCTATGGGAGAAAACAGCATGGGTGCCTTAAAAATCAAACTACCATATGATCCAGGATTCTACTGCACAGGTATTTACCTAAAGAAAACAAAAACAGGAATCAAAGATATCTGCACCCCATGGTTATAATGGCATTATTTCATGGAAACAGTCTAAGTGCTCATCAATGAATGAATGGATAGATGTGAGCTAGCTAGCTAGCTAGATACACACACACACACACACACACACACACACACACACACACACACACACCTCGAGATAATAGTCAGTCATGAAAAAAGACGAAATCTCTGCATCTACAACAACACAGATGGGCCTTAGAGGCATTACTTGTTAAGTGAAAGAAGTCAGAGAAAGACCAAATATTGTATGATCTCACTTACACGTGGACCTAAAAAACAAACAAACAAACAAGCCCCAAGGGATCAAATTCGTGGTTATTAGAAGTGGGGTGGGGTGGGAAAAGAAACAAAATGGATGAAGGGTGTGAAGGTACAATCTTTCATTTATAAGATAAAAAAAGTACTAGAATACAATATACAATGTGATGACAGTTATCACAACTTCATGTTACATTTGAAAGTTAGAGGAGAATCCTAGAGTTCTCATCACAAGAAAAAAAACAGTCTTTTTCTTTCTTTCTTTATTATGTATTTATATGAGATGATGAATATTAAGTAAGCTTATTGTGGTAATCATTTTATAATGCATGTAAATTGAATCATTATGCTGTATACCTTAAACTTACACATAGTCGCCTTACGAAGCAATTATACCTCGATAAAATATTTTCAACAATATATATGTTCTGGCCAATAACATTCATAAGACCCAAAGATATAATTGTTAAGAGAATAAAGAATAATCAATAGAATGAAGAATAACTTTTGTTGCCATAGAGTAAGAGAACTCGCTAGTAAAGTCTACATGGAACATGCCGAGGAATCAGTGGTGAATTATTCATGGTGTTAGTTTATTGTGTATTTTCCTGAAAATTTTACACAGAAGATTCATAGCTCTAACTATTTATGGAAGCCTTTATCTCACTCAAAGATCTGTATATAATTATTATTCTTTCCATTTTACAAAAAAAAAAAAAAATAAGGCATTGTCAGGATGAGTAAGTTCATACTGAGCAAGGTGATGAAGGTATTGAGAAAAGATGATCGATCAGAAATCAGGTCTGAGAAATTCATGTATAAAGAGAGTCTTAATTTTCTGATGATCAAGAAAATCACCTTTCAAATAGTAGGTGTGTTCCCATCAATAGACACCTGTTTTGTTAACATGTAGCCTAGTAAATAGAAAAAAAGGAAGGAGGAAGGAAAGGAAGGAAGGAAGGAAGGAAGGAAGGAAGAGAAGGAAGGAAGAAGGAAGGGAAGAGAAAGAAGGCAAGAAGACAGAGGACACATGCCCAGTACTTAAGTGCAAAATATAATTCAGGATGAATAACTGAAATATGCATTCTAATCAAGGAATGCTTAATAAAAAACTGAAATAAGATTAAAAATTATGTTAAAGTTGATGTATAAAGAAACATATTGACTTTTATCTTGACCTTGATCTGTATCATTTTGAAAAGTATTATTTGTATATAATTGTAAACATTAATATGATCAAAATTCAAATAATTGCAATTTCAAAAATCTTTTTACATTGACTTTCCTTCAACACTTGCAACCTTCATAAGCAATTGTCTTGCTGTGGTGAACAAATGCATTCCCAAAAATAAACTTTGGAATAATTTAAAAATATGAAAAAAAGAAACTATGAACAGTTATAATTGTTTGGTAAAGGCTAAGTGATAATCCAGGGTTCATTTTTCTAAGGAATAATTATCATCAGGTTTATATGTTTTGTTGGGAAGTCCTGAATAAATGTTTTTAAGTATGCTTATTTTCCTTTAAGCCTCATTTTTCTATATAAATGATAATGTTACAGTAATGCTACAATAACTTTACCTAATTCTCTAATTTTGAGGCTTATATTTTCTTTTAGTGTATTTACACTTTCTTAATGAGGAACATTAAGAGATTGAGTGAGAGTTCAATTAGGGGCCAAATCTAATATTAACTTTTTTGTTTCCATTTGCAGAGTAATTAATAATGCGCCTTGACTTGTCACTTGTAATACTGTTCTTCAAAGTCAAACACTATAAAGATATCAATAGTCAGTCTGTCACTCATTAACATTCCAAAACTCTAGTGCATGTGTGCTTATTTCACATCATTGTACCTACTAACTTTGATTGAATTCCTAAATGTGTTCATTATTATTATAAATAAATAAGTTAAGCTTATTTTATGTTATAACCAATGAGACTTGGAAACAGTGGAATCCAGAGTCAGTGAAAAAAAATTAAACTCTTGTGTTTCCCTTGCATGGTCTTAGATGTCACATAGGACTTCCAGTGTGGAAAAGTCATCTCTACCTCAGCGTATTCAAAACATCTCTGTGCAATAATTGTACATGGTGGCTGTAAAGATTAAGATATTCAAATACTCAAAATCTATAAAAGATAACAGGTAGAGTTTATTCTACCCTTTTCATAACTAAATTTATTCATCAGTAATTAAGTATTTTTTATAAAGTATGCATATTTTTTACAGTAATGAAAAGAATAACATTTTATTTATAATCAATAAGTAATAAGCTATATATAAATGTGTATATATTCATATATATATATACTAATCTACTTTATATGTATGTGTATGAACTCTGTATATCCATATACAAACATAAAAGCTGCATATATATGCATATATACACATAAATAAATTGATAGAAATAGAGATCTTTATGTGTATATACATCTATCTATGTGTATAAAATGAATAGCAAAAACAATGGATTGAAATATAGAATAGTCATATGTATGGAAAAAAATGCGTCTTGATCCCTCTTCTGTATCATAAAAGTTAATATAAACAGATTTTATACTAAGCATTATTTCTAGATATTGAATGTTAATAAACCTCTGGATAAAAATACAGAGGCATATTTCTATGATTGATGACAGGAAAGACTATTTAAGAAAAAGCATTATTTATTTAAAAAAATGATAAATTGGACTTTATTATAATGAAATTATGTACCTCAAAGATACCCTCAAGAGAGCAAGTAAGCAAACCACCTTTTAGTGGAAAAAATGTATATATCTTATATATCCACAGGCATGTTCAAATCGATAAACAGTAAAAAAGAAAATCCAAGAGATAAATTTCTCAGACTACTACAGGTACTGCATGAAAGATGATACACATATTGTAAACAGGATAATCTCCTTAACCGCATTCATCACCAGATAATTGCAAATTAAAACAATATGCTGCAACTCTACACCTGAAGGCTGGTGTGTAGCATATGGTGCTATTAATAAGAACTGAAACACTCCGTATTCTGCTGATGAGATCACAACTTCATACAAACATTTGAGAAAACTGTGGCAGTATCTCTGAATGCTGGAATACATGTCTTACGGCCCAACAATTCCCCTTTAGGAACACACTCTGATGTGTACATAAGTCCACCAAAACACATGCAAGGGGTTTCACAGCAGTAAAAATTATTAAAACCATATGCGGGACAGCGTATCCATCAACAAACGAAGGATAAACAAATGTGTTTGGTATAGTCGCAGTATCGTCTTTATAAGAGCATGTAAATTAACAAGCTACTGTTAAAATATTAACAAATTAGAAAATTTCAAAACCAAATGTTGAGTAAAGAAACATGTAACACAAAAAAAAAGGACATATTTTTACTTGATATCATTACATAAGAGTTGAAAGCAGGAAAGAGGAAAAATAAAAAAAAAAACCTAACCAATAATAATGAGAAGTCAGCATTGTATTGATTATTTTTCAGGGGCATTTGCATCTGAGACAGGGCATGAAATCTCTGTGGTGGTGGCTGGCACAGTTTTACTTCCAAAATATTGGAAAACTGGATCATGGTTACATATTTGTGATTATATACTTCAAAAATTAATTAAGCTGCAAATGTCATGGGATTTCTAAAAATTGTTTTACTTTCATAAAAATTCTCAAAAAAAACTTGTTGCACACTTCTCTTAGAGAACCAGTTGTTCCCAATTGCATTTGAATAAGTTGAGTCTAAAACCTATCTCTCTTTCAGATGGCTGATCTAAATTACCAAAGAAAATTCCAACTGAATTTCCCTGTAAAACATCCAGTAACACCATGTCCATGATTTTCCATTTACCTGTTAACTAAGAGTTGAGCATCAAAAGTGTTCATTATTCTAGGCTTCTGATGGCTTGGCTGGTCTAGATAGTTCTAGAAAAATTTTCTGAACAAAAACTGATTTTAGTCAGTTTCATGTTTTGCTTATTTTTGAATTATGTATTTTTGTTGCATATATTATATCATTGTAAGAATAAAGTAGATATTTATTGTAGACAATTCTGAAAATATAGAAGCACAAACATCAACATCATATATTAATCTGTTATAGCCATCTTACAATTTAACATATAATACAAAAATATTTATATGCAAACATAGAGATTAATAAAAATGAAAGCATAGTCAGTGTATCATGTCACCTACTTTGTTTATTTAAATTATATTAAGAATATTTTTTCCCTATCATTATTTCCTAAATCTGATTTTTATCAGTTGTTGACAATGATCTCAACTGACTGTATTACAAATTATTTATACAATTACTATTGTTGCATATTTACACACCAACTCTGATATAAAATCTCCTTGTTTCTTTCCCCCTCCTTGAATTTCTTTGCAAATTTCTTCTCATGTCCCCATCCTCTTATGGTGTGAATGCCCAAGGTTCAGACTTTGTACTTTTCATGATTTCAAACATAATCATATTATATGCTGTAATTTGCTTCTCTATTTTTCTTATTTCTATTTCATCACTGGTTGAGCAGGCATGATTCAAAATTGAGGCTTTTCTGAAATACTGATTATGGGAAAAGTCTGGAAATAGTTAATATGATACTATTAGTAATCTCTTTCTCTTTCTGTTTCTCTTCTTCTCTACCATGTAGATATACACACATAGAACAAATTTAGGTTTTTTTTTTTTTCCTGGCACATTCTGTGCCCTTTATATTCATAATTTTAATTACTACCATACTATTTCAATCATTATGTTTTCATGTTTAATATTTAACAGTGTAAGCCTGCCTATACAATTCTAATTTCTAAAAAAACACATTTTCAAAAAAAAACCCAAAACACATTTTCACCTGGAGATTTATTTTCTACAAGTTTTAAAGGTTATGTTTTTGATAAAGTTATAAATTCATTTATAGAGAATTCCCCTTTGAATCTGTCAGGGTCATAACAGGAAGCGATGGCATGCTTAAAGAAGATATTGTGAAGAATTTTTACATGTTAAGGATTACATATAAGAAGAGAGGATGCTTGGAAATGGTAGTAGCCCAAGGTTTGCCATCCTCAGGCCACAGGAAGGAAGTGAGCTGCATCAGAGTTAGGGTTCATAGCCAACTTAAGGTGAGTATGCTGGGAAGGGTCAAGAGGCAGTATTAAGACTCTCCTTTCCACTGCCACTCTCCTGCCAGCACTTCTCATTGGCTAAGAAACCCAAACAGAAATCACTGGATAAAGCCCTGCGGATGTAGTCCATATTCTGGTTCCCCTTGTGAAGGGCAAGAGAGCCAAGAGGAAGGTGGATCGTAAGGACAAACACAAAACAGACATGGCTTTTTTAAAAGCCACAATGAATCGAAGGGGGATGGGGGTGGGCACACTGTGAGCCGGTATTTCCAGGCTTTTGTTCTCTGGAGGCTTTCCCTGGCGGTTTGCTGTGCCTCTTCTGAGAGTCAGAGCAGCGGTCGCCAAATCTTAGCCTCTGTCTCAGAACAGAGGGATCGCGGACCATTCTCCACTGATGTTCTGGCCATTTTAACTCTGTTTCTGTTGGTGCTGCTCAACCCTGCAGTGTCCCGGGATGTGCACCCCATATCCGGCATCCCAGCCCTCACTTCCAGGGCTGGTGCGTCTCTGTCCTTTGTGTTTCTAACACCGCCAGCCACCATCTGCCATCCGCCCCCGCGCGCTCCCAGAGCTCCCAGTCTCAGTCTGGTTCCAGTGAGCACACCAGAGCTCCCTTTAAGTCTGGTGGCACGCGTTCCCCGGCTCATGGTCTCAGTCTGCTCTCTCGTGGGTGCCCATCCACCAGTCCGCCTGCTCCTTCGTGTAGGTGGCTACCGCTTCCCGGCAGCTGAACACGGCGGTTCCCTCCCCCTTCCGTTTATCTTCTGATATCTGTGCACTTTTTCACAGCTCCCCGCTTCGTACCTCAATACTCAGCACTGGTAATGTTCATTTGTAGAGATCCAGATGTATCTTCCTGCGTCTCATGCTGACTCCGTGGATGTTCAGGCTGGTCTGGTACCTATCCAACTCGACTCAGGGGACCAGCTGAAAAAGGGGTCCCCTACTCCTCCGCCATCTTAGCTCCCCTCCATATTTTATTTATTTGAGAGAGGAAGAGAGAATGAATGAGCACAAGCAGGGGAAGCAACAGAGAGAGAGGGAGAAGCAGGCTCCCTGCCAGAAGCCTGATGCTGTGGGGCTGGATCCCAGGACCCTGAGATCATGACCTGAGCCTAAGCAGATGCTTAACTAACTGAGCTCCCCAGGCGCCCCTAGAGAGAGAGAATCTTAAGCAGATTCCAAGCTGAGTGCCGAGCTCCCGTCCTGAGATCATGACCTGAACTGAAATCAAGAGGTGAATGCTTAACTGACTGAGCCACCCAGGCGCCCCACTATGTTTTTCTTTTGAGATTTTATAACAAAGTGGCTTCACTTACAGAAGAAATGTGTGCTCCCTTGTTCGGTATAAAGTTATCTCTAGGCAGTGGCTGCCAGTTCAGGGACTCTATCTCCCAGCTCCCTTGTGTGTAGGTGGGGTGGTATGACAAGCCCTTGCTTAAACTGTTAATGGTTGGATTCCATATGGATCATTTCTGAATCATGGTGGTTAGGAAGTGGATGTGTCTCTCCATGTTCCCTTTTCCCATCAACCAGATGGATGAAAATAAATATGTAACTCTAGAGGATGATGAAGTCACAATGTAAACGGAGTCACCATGCAAAGTAAAGCTACCCGTTCAAGAGGAACGCATGTTCTAGATACTTAACATGAGAAGGAAATGAATTCTCAAAGTTTGGGTTTTGGGTATTGAGGGCAGCTAAAAGTAAGCTAACTAATAACAGGTTTATAGTCATAAGGAATGTGTTTATTTTTAAAAATTTTGCTGGTTTTCTCACTTTACAGAAATACTTGTAACATGGATCATTCTGAAGCTTGCTTTTATTGTTCAAAGTTACATTTTTGCTATTTGACATTTTTCATGCAGGCGTCTATAGTTCTTTCACTTTTATTGCCATATGCTATCCTGTTGTATAAACATACTACATTACAGCTATTCACTTTATCTTTTGATTCAATTGGGAAAAATTGTCATTTTTATGATAGTTAATGGTATTTCTCTTTCATATGGTTCAATAAAGTTTTATAATTTTGTTCCTAAAGGCCTCTCCCATCATTTGCTAGATTTACTCCTAGATACTTCATATCTTTTATTTCTGTTGTAAAAAATATTGATGTTGACAAGTATGGAAACATACTTTGGAAATGTTAGAAAATAAAGAAATAATTGTTGACATGTATTGATTTTTTGTTAATCGATCATGCTAAACTCTGTTATTAACCCAAATAATCGATAAATTCCTGCATGTGCTAAGTACGCAAGAATTCCATTTGCAAGTGATTATAATTTCATTTCACCCTTATAAATCTTTCTTATTTTTTTTTCCTGTAAATTGCCTAGGATTTCCTGGGAAAAAGATGAACAGAAGTGTAAATAGTTTGCATCTGTGTCTCAATCCTAATCTTTAAAAAATGCAGTAAAATTTAACTAGGAAGTATAATATTTGTAGTAAATTTTGTGATACAGTCTCTACTTCATAAATAAATAACTTTTATTCTTTGCTTGCTGAGAGATTTTTATCAAAATTGGATATTAGATTTCATTACCCTTTTTTTGGTATCTATTATGTCAGTTATATATATATATATTTTTTTTAACTAATTTTTAAATCTGCCTGCTTACATCATTTTATTTTGAATTTTATTTTGAAATTTGCATTCTTGGTATGACTCTAAATAGATCAGGAAGTAATATCTGTTTTACCTGTTGCCGTGTTCATTTGCTAATAGTTACCTTAGTATTTTTGCTTCTAAATCCACAAATGAGATCGGATTATAATTTTTATGTGTTTTAATGTCCTTGTCTGGTTTGAGTATCAAAAATGTACCCATCTCATAACATTTTTGGAATAGGTTCCTTCTTTTATCTGGGGAATAGATTCGGTAAAATCAGAATTTTCTGTTACTTTAATGAATGGTAAAACTTGTCCTTAAAATTGTTTGGCCTGTTACTTTTCTTTGTGAAAAGATTTTGACAAGAAGTTCAATTTCCTTAATGATCACAAAATTGTTTTGCTTTTCTATTTCATCCACGTCAGCTTGAGTGAGTTATATTTTTTCCCATTTTAGCTTTTCAATTAGATAAAAATCAAAGACTCTTTTTAAGATTTGAATAATTGTAAACTCACAGTGAAGCCTTTTATATTACTTAAAATAAATATCTTGTACCTTATTTACTTTTTTCTTTATTAATCTTGGAAAAAATTTTTTTATATTTTCTTAGTCTTTATGAAAAGAAGTCTGTGCTTTTATTTTCCATTTGTTTTCACTAAGTTTGATTCACCATTATTATTTCTTTCTTTTAATTACCTCAGTTTATTCCTACTCTTTTGTTTCCTATCTTTTTGTTAAAGGGGATAGTTAATTATGATTTCTCTTCTTTTCTTATATGTTTCCTTCATTTTCCTCAAAGTTGTTTCAAATTTTTTCACAAGTTTTGGTTAAGTCCATTATACAGCAGCCATTTACATTTACTCCCTTATTTTAACTGAGACGTAATTTTATAAAGCAAAGGGCACGATGTTAAGGTGCATAGTCTGAACAGTATTTAGGGATATAGATCACTATGGACCACACCTTCAGTACTCCATCAGGCCCCCTTTGGCCCTGTCACATCCAAGCCACAGTGCCTGAAGGAATGACTATTTGGAACTTAATATCCAAGGAATTGCATATGTTCTCTTGTGCCTGGCTTCTTTCACTACATATTTTGTCAAGTTGTCTAGATCCTAACTGTCACTAGGTATTGTCCTTTAAGAAAGCATGAAATCTTGCCATTTGCAACAATATGGATAGAGCTACAGTATTATACTAAGTGAAATAAGTCAGTCATAGAAAGATAAATACCATTTGATCTCACTCATATGTGGAATTTAAGAAACAAAACAAATGAGCAATGGGAAAAAGAGAGAGAGAGAGGCAAACTGAGGAACAGACTCTTAACTATAGAGAACAAACTGATGGTTGGGCGGGAAAGGTCAGTGGGGGATGGGTAAAACAGGTGATGGGGATTAAGGAGGGCACTTGTTGGGATGACCATTGGCTGATGTATGAGGGGTGTTGAATCAGTATATTGTACACCTCAAACATATTACACTGTATGTTAACTAACTAGAATTTGAATAAAAACTTCAAAAAAAATATCACACATTCTGGTAAAGGCTTCTACAAGTTTTAATTGGTAGCACATTCCTTATTATTAAATTCTAACTCTTTAATTTTGAATTATAATTTTATTGTGATCTAAGAACTAGAAGAGTGCTTTATATTTCATATGAATGTGATCTCTCTAGGTATGTGTTTGTTACAGGATCATTTTCTTTAGGACACCAATAGTATTACATTTATATATCTTCCTGGATTTTTTGAATTTTTTAATCTTACGGTAGTGATACATACGATGCTAATGCTTTTGCTTTAATTTCTACTTTGTTGTTGATAGTTATGTATCAGTATTAATTTAATTAATATAAATCTAGGATAATATTATTTAGAATTTATCTAAAATTTTTGATGTTATGTTTCAGGTATATCTCTTGAACTCAGCATTTTTACTTCTTTTTAAAGATTTATATATTTATTTTAGAGAGAGAATGTGTGTGCATGCATGTGTGAGCGGGGGCGGCGGCGAGGGGCAGAAGGAGAGGGAGAGAATCTCAAGCAGACTCCCTGCTGATCACAGAAGCAGATGAGGGGCTTTATCTCATGACCCTGAGATCATAACCTTGACCTAAATCAAGATTTGGACCCTTAACTGACTCAGCCACCCAGATGCCCCTTGACTTCTTTCTATTATCATATTTGTGCTGTTTTTCCTTCTTTTCCATTCTGTTTAATTTTGAGGTTCATTATTCTTTCTTAAACCATTTTCACCCTATTTTATAAGTAGTTGTCCTGGTTAACTTTTACTGGCTACTTGAAATAGGAAAAAAAAAATCTCAGTTTTGGGTTGTCAGATAATGTCTTTATTCTGTGTTTGTTCTGTCCTTGTTCTGTTCTTTCTCTTGAAAGATAATTTCACTGCTTACAACATTCCAGGTTGAAATGTGTTTTCTTTCAGCACGTTAAAGATATAACAATTTCCTTTACTTCCCTTCTTGCCCTTGAAAATTCAGCTCTTAGGTTAAATGAAGTTCCTTTGTAGGCAGCCTCCTTCTAGGGCCAATTGCTTTTAAGGCTTTCTCTTCCTCTTTGGTTTACAGCACTTCCATCATGCTTTGCCTAGATGAATAATTTCTTCCTCTTTCTCTCATTCTTATTTGTTTTATTCATTAACTTGATTAAATGGTATTCCTAGATCTATTCCTTCTAATATCTTATTTTAAACTCATGTTATTTATATGTTAGGCCATCTCATTTTTACCATTCATCTTTTTCAAGTATCTTTCCATTTGTTATTCATGCTCTGGGACATTTAACTTCTCAGATTCTTCCAAGAACTCATCTCTTGTCAGATGACCAACCAGGTTAGCAATCTGCAGAGGGAAGCGTGTGTCATCTGGTGATTCCTGGACACATTCCAAAAGGGACATGGACATAACTAGTTCTGTGGAAACTGTCAGATCCTTAACTTCCATGTGTAGTTTTTCTGAAGTTCATTTGCTTTAGAACATACGTTTGAGCAAGGTTTTACAGGGTTCTCCTTTTTCATTCTTAGTTCACATTTATCCTTTACCTACTCTCTAGAATATAAAGGCATTTTAAATCCTATTATGATAACTTTCCTAGAGATGCAAATGTGAAACAAAGTGATAGAACTATTACTGTCACAGAAGTCTTTTTTTTTTGGTTCAGGCCCAATTTATTATTCCCTTGACAATCTCACTATTAGTTGCATTTCCAAAAAGCCATGTTTTACTGTTTTCTAATTACTTATATCCTCACCAACACCTGTTGCTTCTTGTGTTGCTAATTTTAGCTAACTATTCTGACAGGTGTAAGGTGGTTTCTCATCATGGTGGGAATGCAAACTGGTGTAGCCGCTGTGGAAAACAGCATGGAGGTCCCTCAAAAAGTTAAAAATAGAACTACCCTATGACCCAGCAATGCACTACTAGCTTTTTACCCACCGGACACAAAATACAGATTCAAAAGGGCACATGCACCTGATGTTTATAGCAATGTTATCAACAATAGCCAAACTACAGAAAGAGCCCAAATGTCTATCAAATGGATAAAGAATATGTGGTGTACACACACACACACACACACACACACACACACACAGAGTATTACCAAAAAGAATAGAATCTTGCCATTTGCAACAACACAGATAGAGCTAGAGAGTATTATGCTAATCAAAATAAGTCAGAGAAAGACAAATGCCATATGAATTGATTTCACTCATATGTGGAATTTAAGAAACAAAAAGATGAACATAGGGGAAGGGAAAAAAAGAAAGCGATGCAAACCATAAGAGACTCTTAACTGTAGAGAACAAATGAGGGTTGATGGAGGGAGGTGGGTGGGGGATGGGCTAGCGGGTGATGGATTTTAAGGAAGGTACTTGTTATGATGAGCACTAGGTGTTTCATGTAAGGGATGAATCACTAAATTTTTCTCCTGAAACAAACAAACAAACAAACAAAAAACAACAAAAAACAAAACAACAGAGTACATTTATTGTGATGAGAACTAAGTAATGTATAGAATTTTTGAATCATTATATTTCACACCTGAAACTAATATAACACTGTATGTTAATTACACTCCACATTAAAAAAGAGAACTAATACACTTAAAAATAATAATTACTTATAAAAATATATAATTTATGCATACATTTTGTTGTGAAGAAGCCAAATAGTGTAATTAATAAAATACTTCAAAGTTAAAAATATGTTAGAGTAAAATACAACTTTACAAAAGATGTGTGATACCAAAATTTTAATATAAGTAACTTATACAACAGAAAAAAAATATTGTCCTGAATATAAAGAAAGTCTCAAATTTAGAGGAAAAGGATAAAATCTAACAGAAAATAAAGAACATATATAGACAGACCCTTTATAGGAAAATTAATGAAAATGAAACTTATACCGATAAAAATGTCAACCACATGTATAATAAAAGAAGGGTGAATTAAAACTCCATTAGATATCAATTCTTACCTGGCATATTGTCAACAGTCCAAAAAACTGTCATAAAATTCTGCTGGTGAGAGCCCGAGGAGGCAGTACCCTTTGCAATATTAATGGGTACCATGGTATAATGCCTGCATAAAATAGTAAAATTCCTATTAAACTAGTACAACTTCTATGGAAGAAAATTTAGAAATAGTTAGCAAAACGTCACATGCATTTACTTCTTGACTCACTAACACTATTCCTATTATTCTATTCTGAGTGTTAACCTGCAACAAAGCTGCTGCCCTAAGTGTAATAGCCCAACGTAGAATAAAACCTTTGCTTGTCATTAGGGGACTGGTTAAATAAACTATGATACACTATAGTAAGCAGAGTACTATTAAGTTTTAATGCAAAATACTACAGAATGGTATTAGAAGAAAAGTAACATAACAGAGTATAAGTACAAAATGCAAAATGGTGAAAAGTGCATAAGTATCCTCCAATTCTCACAAATGGGAAAGAGAGGGAACTAGATGGAGCACACAAAAATATAAGATAGATATTTCTGAATATATTTCTCTTATATTTGTTTTGGGAACCATAATAATATTTTACAAAATTATGATACACTATTATGACTTTTTTTTTTTCAAAAACAATGTCTACAAATTAAAAGCAAAGTAAAACAAAAGGATTCAACTATATGGTAAATTGACGGCATAATCATACAGAAAGGAACAATTTCAGATGACTTGAATAAACTGGTAAAATGACATGACATCCACAAGGAGATGTACACTGAGAGGAAAAATGTTAAAAAGTGCAAAGCTCTAAAATGCAAATTCTAACCCAGTTTAGCTATTACAATGTTGGTGATAGTGTCAGCATTTGGAAGCCTACTAAGCAAATTTTACCAACAATGCACCTGAATGCAAAGAAAGTTAGGTTTAGTAAATTATTGCAGAAGAAAGAACACACTAGAGGAACTGTGGAATATCTCAGCAAGAGGGAGTTGGATAATGTTTACTGTACGATTTGGGATTTTCTTAAAGATTTTGGAGGATGTCCAAGAAAACAGTTAGATGTTGTCTGACTAGGTAGGACAATTCAGTGATTGGTTTCCTTAATACACTTTATTAAAAGACCAGAAGAATATCACCTGGCCAGGGTTATCGTTGTTAATGCGCTAGCCGTAGCTTACATGAGCAGGAGGAGGGATGGACTAGGTTATTAATGTGATTGTATATGGACTTTGTTCAGATGGGATTACTGAGCAATCCTATTTTCATTTTGTTCTTGCATGATCAAGTAGGGAACCCTGTCTGATTATTGTCAATGCTCCCTGGAAATTATTCCTTTTCAGGGTGAAATATCATGCCCTAGCTGCCCTCTATTGGTTCCTAGATTAATTTTTCCCTTCTCATTCTTCCTACTTTAACCAAGTAAGGGCAGAGGAGTTTTCTGTAGGGTTCGGATCTACAGTGTTCTTCATATTTTGTGGTTCAGGGATTGTAAGAGAATGTTGTCTGCAGTTGGACTAGACTTACACCTTGCTTCTTTTGTTGCATGATTGTTCAATAGTCTGATGTGGTAATGTCTGCTCTAAAGTGTTGGGAGACAATTTTCCATGGGTGTCTTTCATTTCTGCATGTCTTGTACGAAGAGGCATGGATACTTTTTTGTATTTTTGTACATTATTTTCAAGAACATTTGTATAAATAGACAACCTATGGAAAGTAACAAAAATCGCAAACCATACATCTGATAAAAGGTTAATATCTAAAATATACAAAGAACTTAAATCAATAGCAAGAAACCAAATTTGACCTGATTAAAAAGTGGGAAAAATACATCAACAGACACTTTTCCAAAGAGGATATAAAAACAGACAACAGGTACATGAAAAGGTGCTCACCATCACTCATCATCAGGAAAAGTGCAAACCCAGAGAGATGTCACCTCACACTTGTTAGGACTGCTATTATCTAAAAGACAAGAGATAACAAGTGTTGGTTAGGATATGGAGAAAAAGGAGCCCAGGCACTGTTGGTGGAAATGTAAGTTGGTGCAGCCACTGTGGAAAACAGTATGGAGATTCCTCAAAAAATTAGAAATAGAAGCATCATATGATCTGGCAGTCCTACTTCTGGGTATATAAACAAAGGAAATGAAATCAGGATCTCAAGAAATTACCTGTATTTCCATGTTCATTGCAGCATAATAGCCAAAATATCAAAACAATCTAAGTGTCTGTCAATGAACAAATTGATAAAGCAGCTGTGATACATATAAACAATTGAATATTGTTCAGCTTTAAAGAAAAAGGAAATCCTGCCTTTTGTGACAACATAGGAGGGCATGAAGGGCATTATGCCAAGTGAAAAAAGCCAGACCTGAAAAAGACAGGTACTATATCACCTCACTTAAATGTGGAACCTTAAAAATAGAAGTCAAGCTCATAAAAGCAGAGAGTAGAACGGTAATTACCAGGGGCTGAGGGTGTCAGGGAAATAGGGAGATATTGGTCAAAGGAACAAGGCTGCAGTTAGGGAGGACGGATAAATTTAGAGGTCTAATGTACAGGAATGATGACTGTACTTAGCACTGTATTGAATACTAGAAATATGCTAAAAGCATAGATTTCAGGTGCACTCATCACACACAACAACCAGTAATTATGTGAGAAGATGATATGCTAATTAGCGAGACTGCATTAACCATTTCACTATGTATATGTACATCAGTCATTATGCTGTGTACCTTAACTATATAAAATTTTTATTTAGAATTTTTATAAATAAGTGAAACAAAGAATATCTGTATAGCAAATTGCCTTGAAAGATAGAGATAGTGTCTACCTCCATAGCAGCATGCTATTCATTATTAAGCAAGATGTTTCCTTATCGGGCAGAGTTTGTGAAGATTTGCTTGCATTCTCTTAAAAAAATGCCTGGTGTTTCCTCAACAAAAAGATTCTCATCCTTGATGAAAACCAGTGGTGCGTGTGCCATTCACGTGGGCCAACCTCTATAACTTGGGTGCAAAGGGAAGTGATATGAATGTGAAACTTTTGTTGTGTGCTATGCCCTGAATAATAAAGTCCTTCCTCTCCGACTTGGGATTCTCATGTCTTCTGCCAGTATCCACAAAACTGTGGCAAGCTATCTTGGTTAGCTTAAAGGTAGGATGAAATGTGAGATTCTTCACAGTGCTTGACAAATAGCATTTAAGACTTAAAAAAATGTATATACCATTACAGGCAATTACCTCAACAAAATTATTATGAGTATTCATAATAGCCTGTAAACCAAGGGTCTGAAACCTAAGTTACGAAAATGAACACACATACCACGGTTCTGCAACAGTTCTAGAGAGATGACTTTTCTTTTCATCTAGTCATGGATATTTCATCTGATTTACAAATGATCGGTTTGTCTATCTATCATCTATCTATCTATCTATCTATCTATCTATCTATCTATCTATCTCTATCATCTATCATCCACTTCTCTAAATTGTTTACAAAAGTACCTAGGCAAATGAATTTTAATTACTTTATACAGAAGTATTATCTACCAGAGAAGTAATGCATTAGTGTGTTTAGTAATGTCACAGATAGTATTGTATATATATATATATACCATAACAAGAATGAGTTAAATATCATTTGCTTAAGCCAGGTAGATTTTCTGAGTGGACTTAAATAGTTTTTGATCAAAATCCTGGAGTGAACACAGTGGAATGACAGAACAGAAGAGCCAGTTTGGGTCCCCACCTTAGGTGAGTCTGGTTCTGCTTTAATGATTTTAGCAGAAATATTTTATTTGACTTGTAATCAAAATTTTTACAATAGTGAAGTGTTGGATTAATAATGTGAGGGAAACACAAATTTTAGAGGAAGCCTATGGAAGAAAATCCATCTTTGAAAAAGACTGTCAGAACTAAATTTTGTCAGAGAACATCAAATGGAGATGACAAGTTTAGTAATTGTTCAAAAATGTTATAGAAAAATGCACCTGAATCTTGCCTTTCCTTAGATGGTTGAAGAACACATTAGGTTATTCAAGGTAAAGAGCTAAAGACAGGTGCAAGCATTAAAACAGACAAACAAAAAAACCACAAGCAACAACGTTTAGATTGCTGAGGAGTGGTCACCACATAATACCAGGTAAGATTAGTAGTAAACCAGAGGAAAAAGAAAAAAAAAAAAAAA